>NW_024368263.1:6984738-7164625 GCF_014805655.1 Passer montanus | reverse complement strand
ATTTTATATTTATATTATATTATATTATATTATATTATATTATATTATATTATATTATACTCTATTCGATTATACTGTATTATACCTTTAATATTTAATATATTTACTAAAATTTTATATTTGTATTTATATTTTTATTTATATTTATAGTGTGTTTATATTTTTACTATATTATATTTGTATTATAATTTTATATATTCTGTTCTATTCTATTCTATTGTACTCTAGTCTGTTACACTCTATTATGTATTTAGTATTTAATGTACTTACTATCATTTTGTATATATATTTGTATTTATATTTATAGTGTATTTCTAATTTTATATTTTATATTAGAAATGGTTTTGGTTTTTGTTTCTTTATTTGGGTTTTTTTTGTATTTCTATTTTAATCCTGCCAGGCCTCATCACGGAGGAGTACCTGAGCGAGGAGGAGCTGGAAGAGGCGAGTTTCTTCAAGCCCTCCAACTTCGTGGGGGTGGTGTTCAAGGACTCCATGTCCTACCAGCTGCGCTTCCGCGACTCCATCGCCATGTCCTCCGTCCACACGGAGTCCCGAGGTACAGCTGCAGGGCAGTCAGCTCAAACCGCTCCCACGTTTGCATTTTTGGGGTTTTCCCGCCTTGGTGTAGCGGTTGTGGGGGTTGTTGGTGCTGTTGTCAGGGAGTGAGGCAGCTGTAACTCAGTTTTTTTGAGATTTTAACATGGAATTGTGGCTTGGAAGGGCTCCTGAAGGTGATTATTCCCTATTCAATGGTGAATCCAGATAGTAATAATAATCCAGAGGTAAACCTGCAGGGGAATAAGCTGGAAAATCATCCCATATTTTCCTTTTCTGACTTTTTTCTGGCCTGGTGTTGTGTTTGTGGGGGTTGTTGGTGCTGTTATCAGGGAGTGAGGCAGCTGTAACTCAGTTTTTTGGGATTTTAACATGGAATTGTGGCATGGAAGGGCTTCTGAAGATGATTATTCCCTATTTAATAGCAAATCAAGATAGTAATAATAATCCAGAGGTAAACCTGCAGGGGAATAAGCTGGAAAATCATCCCATATTTTCCTTTTCTGACTTTTTTCTGGCCTGGTGTTGTGTTTGTGGGGGTTGTTGGTGCTGTTATCAGGGAGTGAGGCAGCTGTAACTCAGTTTTTTGGGATTTTAACATGGAATTGTGGCATGGAAGGGCTCCTGAAGATAATTATTCCCTATTTAATAGCAAATCAAGATAGTAATAATAATCCAGAGGAAAACCTGCAGGGGAATAAACTGCAAAATCATCCTGAATTTTCACTTTTGGGGTTTTTTTTGGCTTGGTGTTTTATATATTGGTTTGTGGGGGCTGTTGGTGCTGTTATCAGGGAGTGGAGCAGCTGTAACTCAATTTTTTGGGATTCTAGCATGGAATTGTGGCATGGAAGGGCTCCTGAAGATGCTGATTCCCTATTTAATAGTAAATCCAGATAGTAATAATAATCCAGAGGTAGAGCTGCAGGGCAGTCAGCTCAAATCGTCACATTTGCATTTTTGGGGTTTTTCCTGCCTTGGTGTAGCGGTTGTGGGGGTTGTTGGTGCTGTTATCAGGGAGTGGGGCAGCTGTAACTCCGTTTTTTGAGATTTTAACATGGAATTGTGGCATGGAAGGGCTCCTGAAGATAATTATTCTCTGTTTAATACTGAACCCAGGTAGTAATAATAATCCAGGTGTAAAGCTCCAAGGGAATAAGCTGCAAAATCATCCCAGATTTTCCTTTTTTTGGGTTTTTTTTTTGGCTTGGTGTTTTATATATTGGTTTGTGGGAGTTGTTGGTGCTGTTGTCAGGGAGTGGGGCAGCTGTAACTCAATTTTTTTGGAATTTAACATGGAATTGTGGCATGGGAGGTCTCCTGAAGATGATGATTCCCTGTTTAATAGTAAATCCACATAGTAATAGTAATTACTACCTGGAGGTAAATCTGCAAAGGAATAAGCTGGAAAATCATCCCATATTTTCATTTTTTGGGTTTTTTCTGGCCTGATGTTGTGTTTGTGAGGGTTGTTGGTGCTGTTATCAGGGAGTGGAGCAGCTGTAACTCAATTTTTTGGGATTTTAACATGGTATGGCCTGGCTTGGAAGGGCTCCTGAAGATGCTGATTCCCTATTTAATAGCAAATCAAGATAGCAATAGGAATCCAGAGATAAACCTGCAGGGGAATAAGCTGCAAAATCATCCCACATTTTCATTTTTTGGGCTTTTTTGGCTTGGTGTTTTATATATTGGTTTGTGGGGGCCATTGGTGGTGTTATCAGGGAGTGAAGCAGCTGTAACTCTATTTTTTGGGATTTTAACGTGGCATGACCTGGCTTGAAAGGGATCCTGAAGATGCTGATTCCCTATATAAAAAAATCATCCCACATTTTCATTTTTTGGGCTTTTTTGTCTTGGTGTAGCATATATTGTTTTGTGGGGGTTGTTGGTGCTATTACCAGGGAGTGGGGCTGCTGTAACTGAAATTGGGCCATTGGTGGTGTTATCAGGGAGTGAAGCAGCTGTAACTCTATTTTTTGGGATTTTAACGTGGCATGACCTGGCTTGAAAGGGATCCTGAAGATGCTGATTCCCTATATAAAAGTGAATCCAGATAGTAATAATAATCCAGAGGTAAACCTTCAGGGGAATAAGCTGCAAAATCATCACAAATTTTCCTTTTTTGGCTTTTTTTTTGGCCTTGTGTTGTGTTTGTGGGGGTTGGTGGTGTTATCCGGGAGTGGGGCAGCTGTAACTCAATCTTTTGGGATTTCAACGTGGAATTGTGGCGTGGAAGGGCTCCTGAAGATGATTTTTCCCTGTTTTCCCTGCAGCCACGTGCTCCAGCCTGCGGGAGAGCTGCGAGTCAGTGACCTACTGGAGCTCGGGCTTCACGGCCCTGCAGGCCTGCATCGATGCTGCCATCATCCAGGTGAGAAACCCCCCAAAATCCCACCAAATCCCACCAAATCCCACCAAACAGGGCTGGGAACACCAACCCTCTGAGGAGCCACTGAGGGAGCTGGGGGTGCTCAGCCTGGAGAAAAGGAGACTCAGGGCTGCCCTCCACACCCTGCACAGCTCCTGAAAGGTGCCTGTGCTCAGCTGGGGCTGGGCTCTGTCTGCAGCAGCACTGACACAGCCAGAGCACACAGCCTGCAGCTGCACCAAGGGAAATACAGGTTGGATATCAGGAAAAAGTGTTTTACAGCAAGGGGGATGAAGTTCTGGGATGGCTGCCCGGGGAGGTGGTGCAGTCACCACCCCTGGGTGTGTTTAACAAAGCCTGGATGTGGCACTGGGGGCCAGGGTTTGGGTGAGGGGTTGGGGCTGGGTTGGACTCAGTGCTCTTGAATGTCTCTTCCAACCTGGTGACTTTGGGAATTCTGTGAAAATCCCACAAAATCCCATTCAATCCCATCCTCACCCCAAGGAAGGGCACATCCAGGGGCTGCTTAATCTGCTGTCAATCCTGGGAGATGCTGTGTCAGATCCCAGCTGGGATCTGATGAGAAGGCAGAAGTTTTGGGGTGCGTTTGGCCATACTTTGTCCAGACTGTTTTGTCCAGGTACCACTGGGGAAATCCCATAAAATCCCATCCTCACCCCAGAAAAGGGCACATCCAGGGGCTGCCTGAGCTTCTTAATCTGCCTGTCAGTCCTGGGAGATGATGTGTCTCAAATCTCAGCTGGGATCTGATGAGAATTCAGAAGTTTTGGGGTGGGTTTAGCTGTATTTTGTCCAGGACTATTTTGTCCAGGTACCACTGGGAAAATCCCATCAAATCCCACAAAATTCCATCCTTACCCCAAGAAAGGGCATATCCAGGGGCTGCCTGCTAATCCTTAATCAATCTGTTAATCCTGGGAGATTATGTGTCTCAAATCTCAGCTGGCATCCGATGAGAAGGTGGAAGTTTCCCAGTGGATTTGGCCATGTTTTGTCCAGGTACCACTGGGAAAATCCCACAAAATCCCACTAAATCCCACCCTCATCCCAAGAAAGGGCAGATCCAGGTGCTGCCCAGGATTCTTAATGTGCCTGGAGATGCTGTTTCTCAAATCTCTGCTGGGATCTGATGAGAAGGCAGAAGTTTTGGGGTGGGTTTGGCAATGTTTTGTCCAGGACTGTTTTGTCCAGGATTTCCCCAATCCTGTTGTGTTGGATTATGAGGATTTTTGTCTCCATTTGCATCCCAGAGGTGCTGAATATCCAGCACATCCCTCCTCAGAACACAAATTCACACTCCAAAATGCCATTCCAAGCAGGGGCTGTAGAATTTACATTATTTTGCTGCCACTATTGCTCAGCAATTTTTCCCAATTTCCCTCCCCTCACCCTGCTCATGGTGGCAGCAAATTCCATCTTCTTACGTGTCAGAAATTCCACATTTCCTCATTTTATTCCCAGGCATTCAGGTGTTTTCCAGTCTTGCTTTTGGCCTGGAATTTGGGGTCAGGAAGGTTTTGGCCTCTCCAGATCTCCCCCTGCCAACAAGAGTGGAGTGGTTGAAAAATCAGGAAAAATATCAAAATAACTTTTCCTCCTCTTCCTTCCAGCTGAAGACAAATCATTCTGTTTGGGAACAGCTGGATCTGACCAGAGCCATGGTTATGGGAGAGGCTGCAGTGGTGGAAATTGATAATTTCCCTCGTGCAATCATTTTAATTTACCTGGTGATTGCATTCTCCCCCTTTGGGTATTATTTGGCAATTCACATCGTGGCAGAAAAGGAGAGGAAGCTGAAGGAGTTCTTGAAAATTTTGGGACTCCATGACACTGCCTTCTGGTATGTGAGTGTTTGGTATAGCCTGCTCCTTATAAAATAATAAAAAAAAAAGAAAATATATGTAAATAAATATTTTAAAATATATTTCTACTTAACGTCTTCCATCCCACCCTCCAGTTCTTAAATTTTTTACAGTCTTTAAGTGAAAGCAATCAAAAATTAAAATATTCTCTGCAATCAAATAGAGACACAGTACCATGAAAATATGAATATTTTAATAAGTAATCCTGCTGCATTTATTCATGTAAAGCTACGCCAGATTAGAGGGATTAAACCTCATTAAGTGTGAGGTTTTATGGAGGTTTTTAAGCATTTTTGGCTCGCTACCTCCTTTCCTAGAAGCCCAACAGGTAACCTGCAGCCTGGCACATAATTAAATTAATCCAGCTCTGTAATTTGAACGTGCCAGAGCAGTCTCAGCAACAGGTTTCCAGTTGTTTCCTCACCCTGATGAAAATTGGCCTGGGCAATAGAATATTTCATTTTTCTCTCAAATGATGTGTTAATTTGAAGTCATTGATAGCTGAGGGGTTAAAAACTGGTTTTGCTTTGCTCTTTCTGGCAGGGTTTTCACACCTGCACTGAAACAGCCACCTGGGGTGGTTGGAATGGTTTTTTTGTAGTTGTTGCAGAGGAAATGTGTCATTTTTTGCTACCTGGACACAATCCACCCCTGTTTGCTGAGGTCAGAGTTGCTCCCAGACTCACAGCTCTGTTTTTCAACAGAGCAGGGTTTTATTACCCTGCCCAGCAGCCTGTATTAAATTTTAAACAGAATTCCTTGAATTATTGAAACCTACGACTCTGTTACCCTCTTTTGCCTATACCAGGAAATTAATGATGCAAAAAATAAGGGTGAATCACCTGACTGTGCATCTTAGCTGCCCTGGGTCTCACTGTGTGCTGAGAACAGCCCCAGGATGTTCACATCAGCTCTTTTATTCAGGTTCTGTGTACAAACAGCTCTTTTATTCAGGTTTTATTGCACACTTGCCCTTCAGTGCAGTGAGACATAGAGTTAGAAATTAACTTGAGGTAGAAGTCTGTGTGGAATATTAAAGAGTGCTGGGTTTTGCTGTTTGTGTGGCTGGGGATTCATTCATTTTTCTGGTTTTTTCTCCCTAGGCTGTCCTGGGTGCTGCTCTACATGAGCCTGATTTTTGTCATGTCCATCCTGATGGCTGTGATTGCCACGGCCTCGTCCCTGTTCCCCCAGAGCAGTGCCTTTGTCATATTCCTGCTTTTCTTCCTCTATGGAGTCTCCTCTGTGAGTATTCCTGGTCCTGAGCAACCCAGCCACCCCATCCCTGGCGCTTGGATTCTTTTATTCCCTGATTTGTTCCCTCTGCCAAAATATTTGTTGTTTCTGTAGGGTTGAGCAGTGCTGGGAATCTGAGCTGTCCCAGCCCTTCCTGGGGTTTTCTCCTGCTTTTAGGGTTTTCTCCTGCTTTTAGGATGTTGTACAGGTGTCACCCATCACCATGAAAACTGCTTTTCCCTCCTGAAATATCTGAGTTTATAATCATCAGGTTTTGAGTTTTAAACCCTCCACAGAACGATTATTTAGTCCAGATCCTCCTCAAAACATTTCCTGTTACTACAGTTTAATGCTAAGAACTTATTAAACAGTGAATGATAAAAAATACATGATAAATATATTTATGTATCCAGTTACTTGCCTGAGTTGATAAGAGGAACAGTTGGAGTCGATCTTGAAAAACTTCTCCAGCTGAAAATTATTCCATGAATCTGTGCTGTAGTGACTATACCAGGAAAATTCTATTATAAATTATATGATTGTCAGAGGCAGCCATGGTATTTTCCCTTAGTTTTTCTACACAATTTCTATATTATTATTATTATTACTATGGTATTTTCCCTTAGTTTTTTCACACAATTTCTATATTACTATTATTATTACTACTATTACTGTTACTATTATTACTACTACTATGGTATTTTCCCTTAGCTTTCCCCCACAATTTCTGTATTATCACTATTATCACTATTATTATATTATATTATTATTATTACTACTATTATTTTTACTACAGTGCTTTCCTCTCTGTTTTTCCCTCTGCCCTCAGGTTTTCTTTGCCCTGATGCTGACCCCTCTGTTTAAGAAGTCCAAGCACGTGGGGATAGTGGAGTTCCTGGCAACTCTGGTTTTTGGCTTTGTGGGCCTCAACATCGTCCTGCTGGAGGATTTCCCCAAATCCTTCGTGTGGATCCTCAGCCCTTTGTGTCAGTGCAGCTTCTTGATTGGTGTTGCACAGGTAAATCCCCACCTGCCCTTCATGGGGGTATTAAATAGATATTTTATTTTTAATTTTAAAAATATGCTTTTATTTTCATAGCAGTTTAATGTCCAGCACCGTAAAGGAGCTGTTATTCTTTGTGTCCTTTGTGATCCCAGTCACTTTCTCATTATTTTTGGGGTTTTTTGCCAAGTTTTTTGCCATGTTTTGGGGTTTTTTTTTTGCACGGTGCTGTTTTGCCTTTAGGTGTGTGACATCTCTCCCTGCAGGTCATGCACCTGGAGGATTATGAGGATGGGGCAACGTTTGCAAACATCAATGCTGGTCCTTACCCTCTCTGTATCTCTCTGATTCTCCTGGTGCTGGACAGCATCTTTTACCTGCTTGTAGCTGTCTACCTTGACCAGGTGATCCCAGGTAGGTTCCTGACAGACACTGGGCACTGGGAGGATCATCCTGAAATCCTGAGCCCCCCAGGCTGGTGCCATCTCCTCCTAACCCTAACCTTGACCCGAACCCTAACCTTAACCCTAAATTCTCTGGAGAAAGGAGGTGATGCTCTTTCCACATTGAATTTTGCACTTCTGGCTGAAATAATTTATATTTTGTTAAAGCTGTGAGGTGTGAGGAGGGGTTTTAGCCTGGCCTTAAAAAGCTTAATTTTCCCCTGTTTCTAGAGGAAAAACTTCCTTGCTGAGTTAACTACAACCTCAGCCTTTCCAATTTCCTCTTGGAGGGCTGGAAATCAAAGACTGCTCTGCCTCTTCCAGATCTCTCCTTGTGGCAGAAGAAGTTGAGCCTAAAACACAGAATAAAGTTGTTAATCTTGGGATTAAGAGCTGGTTAACCCCCTCAGCTCTGTTCACTTCCAGCCCCTCTCTTTTCTCACTGCCACTTTTGAGTCACTGCTCAGTCAGCACTGGGGATTTCTCTGGGATAGAAGGAGGTTTGCACATTTATTTATTTTAAATACTCAGCAAAAGTGGAGCCTGCCAGCAGAGGGGATGGGGAATAATGGCTTAAAGGGAAATTTGGCTGATGGAATTCCTCAGGAGCAGGTGTGGGTTGGCTGTGGCAGGAGCTCAAAGCCCAGAGCTGAGGTTTATATCATATTATAATATAATATACAATATTTGTGGTTGCTGCTGAAAGCCGCTGTTGTTGCATTATTCACCCACCCAGGACTCTTCCCACATCATCCCTCCACCAGCTCCAGCATTTTCACTGTCTTGCCATCTTTCCATGTTTTTTATTTGCTTTCCTTCTCATTCCCTTCCCCATTACTCACCCTCCATAATCCACTCACCATCCTCATTTTCAGGGTGATGAGGCCTCCAAAATCCGTCCTGGATTTGATACCTCTGGATAAACTGGCTGTTCTTTTCATTTGGAAAAACAGCTGGGCTGGAAGGAAGGATTTTACCTCTCTTGAAAAGAGAAATATCTGTTTTCTTCTACCTGATTTTGACCAAGAGCTGTCAGGAATCACATCTTTGGAGTCCTTTCTGCTGTCTCCTCTTTTCCATGCCGTGTCTGTGGAGTCTCCTGTTGCTTTGTGCAACTGCTGGGGAGTAGCTGTTCCCTTTCCTAGCTTGGGAAGCCTCTAAAGCATTGCTCCACCATGTGAAATAGACTCAGATTTGAAATAATTCAATTTATCATCACAGAAAATACCTTAGGAGGTGACCAGGAGAAGCTTTATGATGCTAGGGTGGAGATGGGCAAAGTTTTGAGAGAGCCTGTCCTGTCTCTTGACTTGCCTCAATGATTTTTTTACACATCTGGTGCCACTTTGGTCTGGTTGGCTTGTTGTAATTGTTGTTGAGTGTTGATGACTGAAAGTGCCATGTAAAGGTGCTGAAATAGTTCATGTGTCTTCTTTCAGAATCAGCTGTGTTCAGAAAACATTCATGAAAAAGGGGGAAACCGTGGAGGCTCTCAGAAGTAAGAACATATCAGCTTTTTAGCTGCTGGTGGGATGCACAGGGGCAGTGGCTGAGTTGCTGAGTGATTTTTGGGTTTCAGTTCAGGCTGGTTTTAGTTTCTTTTGGAGGGGTGGGGCCCTGGAGCACCAATGCCAGACATGCTTGTGTGTGTCCTCTCTCATACAGTGGTGTCTAAACCAAAAATGAGCCCTTCATCCCTAAGGAAAGCCTGCTGGCATCACCCCAATTCCCACTGCCCATGTAGTGATGTCATCTCCCCTCCCTGATGCTGTCACCTCCCTTCCCTGGGTGGCTTTGAGACGTGGCCACCCCACAGTGGCTGTGGCACCATGTCCTGTCCCCAGACAGAGCGTGAATGTGAGCATTGGGATTGAGCCTGGGCCAGGAGCTGGCTCAGGGGCCAGGACCCACCCTGAGCCCTCCTCTCGCTGTGCCCTGGAGCAGATTTGTCCTTTGACATCTACGAGGGGCAGATCACGGCACTGCTGGGCCACAGCGGCACCGGGAAGACGACGCTGATGAACATCCTCTGCGGGCTGTGCCCTCCCACGGACGGTGAGTGCAGCCCTGGGGCTGCCCTGCTGCACAGCCAGGCCTCACAGCACGGGGGTTGTTCTGGTTATGCACCAGAATTTCTTTGGGTAAAGTCTGAAAGAGCAATTCCTGTCCAGGCAGGGCTGTAAAACCACCTCTGCTGATTGCTGCTTCCAGTGGAGAGTTTCCAGCTGTCCAGGTGTCTGCTAAGGAGGGCAAGAGCCTTCCTTGAAACAGAAAATGTAAACCCCCTCCCTCCAAATTATAATTTTGAAATTAAGGGGCTCTCAGGCAAAGAGGAATAACAGTTCTTTATTAGGAAAATTAAAAATACAAATGCAGTAGTACAAAAAAAAAAAGAAAACAAACCACTGACAGATCAGAAGAGGAGCTGACTCCTGTGGGTCAGGGTGGTGGCACAGCCCCATCCCATGGGGGCTCAGCCCTCCTGCAGTGCCAGCTGTGCTTCTGCTGGAGCAGGAATCCTGCACAAGGGGGGAGTTTTCCTCTGGAGCTCCAGGGCTGCTGGAGATGGGCCTGGTGTTCCTCTGGGAATGCAGGGCAGGGGAAAGCTGCTCCTCTGGGAATGCAGGGCAGGAGAAAGCTGCTCCTCTGGGAATGCAGGGCAGGAGAAAGCTGCTCCTCTGGGAATGCAGGGGGCAGAGGCTGCTGTGCTGTTCCAGGCTCAGATTGTATCCAGGTAGGAATGCTTGGCTCCTGCCCTGGGTGGAGCATCTCCCCATGGAATGATGGAACTTGATCAGCCAGGCAGGGACACTCACTGGCCACGAACAGCAGATAATTAATAATTAATGACCCATAAACAGCAGAGATCTGCTGGAGGGAGGATCGGGTGTGAAGAGATAAAGGAACCAGCCCCATGAACAGCAGAGAACTGCCCCAGCTCTGACAGATGGCAAATAGAACACACACCCCAGCCACACCTCTCAACCCGAGACACCAGCCCATGGCAGGGGGTTGGAGTGAGATGAGCTTTAAGGCCCACTCCAGCCCAAACCCTTGCATGATTTTGTGTTCATTTCCTCTAGGGTTTGTGTCAGTCTATGGGCACAGGGTGTCTGAGATCGACGAGATGCTGGAGGTGCGGCAGATCGCGGGCGTGTGCCCCCAGGCCGACATCCACTTCGACATCTTGACTGTGGAGGAGAACCTCTCCATCTTCGCTGCCATCAAGGGCATCCCTCAGAACGATTTGATACAAGAGGTAACTCACCTGGCCACAGGTGTTGTCTCACATCTATGCTTTTAACCTGTAGATCAAAATATCCTTGCAGGGTTTTCCTTTTGGAGGGAAATATTCCTGTGTGGTTCAGTGGACAAAGAGGTACAGGCAGATATTTAGACAAGGATAAACCTTTAATTTTTCCTAAGATTAAAATGCCCATGAAATGTTTTAAATCTGGCATTTAGGTCCAGTTATAGACACCATTAAACTTTGTGTGCAAGTCAGATACAGAACACACTGGGAACCAGCAGCAGTTAATTTGAATGTTAATTGTTAACAATCTGGTTTAAAAAAATTATAGGTGGTTTTTTTCAAACAAAAATGTATTTCTTGTGTTTTCAAGGTGCAGAAGGTGTTGCTGGATTTGGAGATGCAGCCCATCAGGGACAATCAAGCCAAAAAATTAAGTGGGGGGCAGAAGAGGAGGCTGTCAGTGGGAGTTGCTGTTCTTGGGAACCCCAAGGTGAGAGGGATGGAATTATTCTCAGCTCAGTGTTGCTGATCCACCAAGCCTTCATCATGCTTGTCAAAAGCAACTAATGTGCAAAATGCAGAAATTTTTCCTTTGAGCACTTTTTTTTTCTTCATTTATGGTTTAATTACAATCATTTCAATCTCTCAGCCTTTGTGCTTGAGGCTCAGGTAATGGCATCAGCCTTGGGTTTGATCTCTTTGGAAAATACATAGTGTGGCAATTTTTGTGTTTAATTTCTGGCAGGTAGCATTTATCCCCCAGCAGTGAAATTGTTGGATGCTTTCCTTCCAAAGCCAGGAAGCTGGAAGCAGGAGCAGAACCAGAGAGATCTTTTGTGTTGCAGCTCTGTAATTTCTGGCCTGTGGGGATGGGGACTGCTTTGAGATCTGTGGTTAAAAATGGTGTGTGTGACACTTCCTGGGGGTTTCAAAGCAGGTGTGTGCGTTTAACCACCCCTCAGTAGAAAGAGTGAATCCATGGCTAAGTTGTGATTGTACTACATAATTCTACTGGAAGCAGAATACAGCAGGCTGTGGCATTAATTTATCACAGGATTTTTCCATTTGTCACGAGGGAGATGAATGTATTCCAAGCACAGTGACAAAAGCTGCCTTGTTAGTCTGGGCTGTTTCCTATTTTACAGGAATTAACTGGCTGGTTTCAAACAAACCCCTCTGGGTGTGCTGGGGAGGGATTACTGAGCTCGGGGGCCGTGGCTTTGAGCAGCCCTGGTGGTTTTGCCCCCAGGTTTTGCTGCTGGACGAGCCCACGGCGGGGATGGATCCCTGCTCCCGCCACATCGTCTGGAACCTGCTGAGGAGCAGGAAAGCCAACCGTGTGACTGTGTTCAGCACCCACTTCATGGACGAGGCTGACATCCTGGCTGGTGAGCCCTGCCCCAGCCCAGCTTCAGCCCCCAGCCCTGGGATACCATCGGTGTGCAACCCAGAGCGGGGTTTGGGAGGAAATTGTCCATTTTGTGCTTCCTGACTTTCCGTTCCAGATCGTAAAGCTGTGATTTCCCAAGGGATGCTGAAATGCCTCGGCTCTTCTCTCTTCCTCAAGAGCAAGTGGGGCATTGGCTACCGCCTGAGGTAATTCTGTGCCCAGTTTTGTGCCTCTTAGGTGCCATCATGCATCTCTTTTTTTACTGTTTTCTGTTGGAATCTCTGAGAAAGCACTCCTCAGAAAGATCCTTTTATCCTTGAATTGATGCCTTGGGAAGGCTGAGTTGGAACAGAGGCTGGACAGAGCTACACAATAAAGCAGGGATTTATTCAAAGGATCTCCTCCATGGATCCACCCGGGGCAGCACAAGAGCCCAGCCAGGGCTGCACCCAAGATGAACCCAAATGGTCCCAAAATGCACGAGCGCTGCCGGGGTCTCTCCCTGGGATCAGCTCTGCTCCATGTGCACATTGCAGTTCATTGTCCAGTTCCAGCTGCAGCCCATCCAGTCCCATCCTGCTTGTTTTTCTCTCTCCAGCCCACGGGGTTTGTGCTCTTGGGCTGAGATTTGGATCATTTGTCCTTGTCCCCTGCTAGAACAGGAATTGTTTTGTCTCCCTGCTGTGCAGAGAGCTCAGCATCCCATAATATGAATCTCAGAACTACACACCAAAGCAGCACAGAATCTGAAACATAGAAAAGCTAAATCAGAATGGTACAACTGAACGTTTGGTGCAGTGTCAGGAGCAGGCCAAGCTCTAAACCCCAGTTCCTGCTGTTTTTCCAGCATGCACATCGATGCCTATTGCAACACAGAGGCCACCACGTCTCTGATCAGGCAGCACATCCCTGCAGCCAGCCTGATCCAGCAGAACCACGAGCAGCTCGTGTACACCCTCCCTCTCAAGGACATGGACAAGTTTGCAGGTATTTGTGGGGTTCTGTGTTGCAGGGATCAGTGATTGCAGCAGGGGGTGTTGATTAAGCATGGCTTTAGGCTGGTGTTCTTGATAAAGTGTCAGTTGTGCCTTGATGTTTTTATATTTATTATTATTTGGTGGGGAGTCAGGGAGGGTTTTCTCAGGTGAGTGAGGGTTTTGTCATCTCTTCCAGTGAGGTGTGAGGGTTGTGGGTGCCCAACAGCAAGGGCTGGGGAGAGGAGTGGTGAGGAGTCCCTTCCACCTGAGCATCCTCTGGCAGAGGGTTCCAAAGAGCAGGGCTGACCTGTAGCAGGATGCAGGAAATCCCCAAATACTTCAAAAATCCTACAAAAGTCCTACAAAAACCCTACAAACTCTTGTGAACTGCAAAGAGCATCGTGTGACTGCCTTGAAATTCCATGGAGAGATGGAGAGAGGGAGCAGGGAGCAGAGGGGAGGATTCACTAGATGGCAGCAATTATCTGAGCAGTCCTGGGCAGGACTCCTTGCT
The DNA here is from genome assembly GCF_014805655.1 of Passer montanus. Lineage (NCBI taxonomy): Eukaryota > Metazoa > Chordata > Aves > Passeriformes > Passeridae > Passer > Passer montanus. Next base: position 7,150,997 of record NW_024368263.1, on the reverse strand, counting down.
CTCCTCCCAGAAATAAATGGAATAAATCCTGTGTGGGAAGCCAAGGCAGCATCAGTATTGATGGGAACATGTAGCTGATATTCCATAAAGGTTTTTTTTCCCTGTTGCATTGGGGTTAGTGATTTATGAGCTTTGCAAAAAGGCTGAGATTTAATCAATTCCCCCAAACTATTTTAGAGAGAAGCTGAGGTTGGGAACACACCTTGTCAGCTGGGACAGGAAAACTGTGGAGGGGTGAGGAGTATGGTCAAATATCCAAGTGCTCCTCCCATTTTATACATTTAAATTTCCCTCCAGCCTCACCTTGGCTCTGAAGCTCCTTTTTTAAAGTCCTGATTCCATAGGATTGACAAAAACCCAGACACATTTTTCACCCCAGGGTGCTGTGAAGTTCTCCCACTCTGAGCCTCACATTGGTCTTCAAGCTCTGTGCCCTGTCCAGCATCTCCTGCCTGGTTAACCTGGCCTTAAACACCTGGGAATTATTTTATAGATCTATATACATGTATATAAACACACATTTTTATATATTTATTGATATGAAATGACTATTAACTTATTTTTAAAGATACAAAACAACTCAGGGGTTTCATTTGTAAAATCCTTTGTGCCTGGGCAGGGATTTGGGTAGGATGAGCTGTCCTGGGTATGATTTTTCCAGGAGAGCTCACCTTGAACCTGCCCTGAGGAAACTTTGAGCCCAGCAGCTTCAGGATTCTGAGACAGATTTTAGAAGCAGCACAACTTCAGCAAAACCACATTTCCTGACCACAGAGGCTGAAATTTCCTGCTAAAAGGAGCCTGTCCCACCTTGGTTCTCAACCACGACCTTGTGGTTTATTTGCCATTCCCACATTCCTGACTTTCCCACCAAGCAGGAGGTGTAGGGGTGTGTGTGATGTTCCTGAAGTGCTCTTGGCAGGTGCTGGAGCAGAGTTTGAGAGCTGCCTCTGCCCCTAGGTTTGTTCTCTGACCTGGACACCCATTCCCACCTGGGGGTCATCACCTATGGCGTGTCCATGACCACGCTGGAGGACGTTTACCTGAAGCTGGAGGTCGAGGCCGAGATTGATCAAGCAGGTGGGAAGGAGCAGGGCTGTCCCCTTGGCTCCCCTCAGTTCCTGTGGGATTGTCACTGCCAGCAGGAGGGAACAAGAGAAAACGTCCCTCACAGGGGGCTCCCCCAGCATCTGGGCATCCTTTGGTTCTCACAGTGTTCCAGGCTGTTGAAACATTCAAATATAATATTCAATATTCAGCATTGTATACTCAATATTCAATATTGTATATTCCATAATCAATTACAAAACACTGCTTAAACTCATAAAGGAGAAGGTAAAGAAGCAGGTAACTTCTGCTTTAAAACTTTTATTTTGTTTTATATATATATTAATATATTTTAATATATATTACTGTATACATATTATATATGTATACTATATATATTACTCTCTATATATTTATATATATATATATTACTGTATATATATGATATTTATATTACTGTATTTTAAAACCCCAAACTCTTAAGTTTTTTACTCTGTGGTATCACACACTTCTAACTAAACTACACACTCATAATCTCAGTGCTATTAATTAATTTGAGAAGCTTTCTCCACGGCCTCAGGTCAAATGCAGTGTTCTCCTGGGGGTCAGAGTCTGTCAGCACAGAAAGTTTAAAATTCTCAATAACCAGGGTTCTAACAGAGGAAAAGGCAGAGAATTGGCTGGGGAGTGATTCTGGGAGCATCCAGGGGAAAGCTTGTTACTGATTAATTATTCATCCAGCCAGCTCACATCTGACTGCTTGGCTTTACAGTTTACTTGCCCTTTTAAATGCCCTTTATTTTCCTAATAGAGTTTGCTTTCAAGAAATTATAAATGTGCAGGGTAGAATTAATTTTCAACCTTTTGTGTGAACAGTAGCTGCACTCAGCTTGTCTCACTTTAAATTAACTTTAAATTAACTTTCAGTCCAAATGAAAAGTTGGGACTGCTTAATATTACTCCAGAATGAGTCAGTTGTTTTTTTAATGTCAGTTTTGAATGGTTTGAGCTGTTTTAATTGTTCTGGAGCTTTCTGTGTGATCCAGAATTATTAGTATGAGTAAATATATGTACTCTGTAATGGAATGGAAATTACTCCCTAATTAGACTGACTGCACAGAGTTTCTGTGTGGGTTTAAGAGGATTTAACAGCTGGATCTGCAGGTGCACACACAGGCCAAGGGAATGAAACTGGGGCAAATCTGCACCTTTTGGTGGCAGAATTTTGAATCATCACATGCCAAGGGTGACTGGGACTGGATGGGGCTGCCCAGGGAGGTGCTGGAGTCTCTGCAGTCTCTGTCCCTGGAGGTGTTGATGGGGTGGAAGTGGCCCCTGGTGCCGGGGTCTGCTTGGTCACAGGCTGGACCCAAGGATCTCAGAGGCCTTTCCCAGCCTTGTTGGTTCTGGGGTTTAAACCACCAGGGTTTGCCAAGGAAATGCTCCTTTATTTCTGCTGTGTCAGCTTGAAGTATCTGCCATGGGTGTGGTTGGGCTGGAGCAGGGTCACTGGCCTTGGGGTTAAATTCAGGGATGGGGATGGGATTGGGTTGGGATGGCTGGAATGGGATGGGATGGAGGATTTGGATGGGATGGGATGGGATGGGATGGGATGGAATGGAATGGGATAGGATCGGGATGGGGAAGGGGAAGGCATTGGGATAGGATTGGGATTGGGATGGGGATGGGATTGAGATGGCTGGAATGGGATGGGATTAGGATGGAGTGGGATGGGATAGGATTGGGATTGGGATGGGATGGTATTGAGATAGGGATAGGATTGGGATGGTTGAGGATTGGAGTGGGGATTGGGATGGAATGGGATAGGATTGGGATTGGGATTGGGATGGGGTAGGATGGGATGGGATGGGGATAGGATTGGGATGGGGATAGGGATGGGGATGGGTGAGGTGACTTCTACAACAGGAAGAGCAGAGAGTCTGGCCCCTGGCTCCCCCTCCTGTCCCATTTCCACCCCCTCAGTCAGGGCATCACCTCCCTGGGTTTTCCCTGCCCCGTTTCAGATTACAGCGTGTTCCACTCGCAGCAAGCACAGGAGGAGATGGACACCAAGTCCCTGGATGACATGGAGCAGAGCCTGCTGATGCTCTCCGAGGCCAAGGCACCAGCCATGAGCAACTCAGCCCTGTGGAAGAAGCAGGTTTCCACCATAGCCAAAGTGCACTTCCTCAGCCTGAAACGGGAGAACAAGTGTGTCAGAGTTATGTGAGTATGGGGCTCCTCCTTTGTGTGGCAGTCCCAAAACCTGGCTGAATGGCACCAGGGAAAGCACATCCTGCCCTTCATTTTTCCCCATTTAAAAAATAGCAAGTGTGGAGCTGTAATTTCTGTCAATAAATGGTTTTTTGGGGGGTGAGGGAGATGGTTTTTTTAATAGCATGCACGTAAAACTGGGTTGGCTTTCACTGGATTGTAACAAACCCCAAACTTTTATTTCTTTCAGGTTGTTGCTTTTCCTCATTTTCCTTGTAGTTCAGATTTTGTTGTTTTTCATACACCACATCATCAAAAATGCTGTAGCTGCTATCAAACTCTCCCCAGATTTGTACTTGCTGAAGCCTGGAGAGAACTATCACAAGTACAGGAGTCGGCTCCTGCTGCAGAACTCCACAGGTAGGGCAGCAGATCCTGTCTCCACCTCTCCCTCTCCCAGATTTTGGGGTTGAGAAGGAACTTTTTTCTTGGTATTAACCCAGATGAAGAGTTTCCGAGTGCCCAGGGGTGGTAAACTGTCAGTTTGTGCTGTGGGGTTTGGTTTGGAGATCCTCCTCCCAGCTCTATGTTCTTGCTGTGTCAGAAGATTCTTCAGGTGAAAGAAGTGGCCAGAAATATTGAGATAAATCAACATGGGAACCCTGCTGGAAAACATCTGGGAAAATCCCTTTTTGTTTCAACTGAGGATGTTTTAAAAGTGCCCAGCAGGACCCCAGGCAGTAGAAACCAGCACTTGCTTGAGCTGTGCATTGATAATTCTGTGTAAAATACTCCAGGCTGCTGAAGAGGAGGGATTTAAAAGACGGGGAGATGTGGCACTCAGGAACATGGCATAGGGGTGGGGTGTGGCTGGATTTCAGAATTTCCAGAATCACCAGGTTGAAAGAATCTTCAAGACCATCGAGTCCAACCCAGCCCCAACCCCTCACCCAAACCCTGGCCCCCAGTGCCACATCCAGGCTTTGTTAAACACACCCAGGGATGGGGACTGCACCACCTCCCCGGGCAGCCATTCCAGAACTTTATCCCCCTTGCTGTAAAACACTTTTTCCTGCTATCCAACCTGTATTTCCCTTGGTGCAGCTGCAGGCTGTGTGCTCTGGGTGTGTCAGTGCTGCTGCAGACAGAGCCCAGCCCCAGCTGAGCACAGGCACCTTTCAGGAGCTGTGCAGGGTGAGGAGGGCAGCCCTGAGTCTCCTTTTCTCCAGGCTGAGCACCCCCAGCTCCCTCAGGGGTTCCTCACAGGGTTTGTGTTCCCAGCCCCTCTGCAGCCTCACTGCTCCCTCTGGACATGCTCCAGCCCTTCCATGTCCCTCCTAAACTCGAGGTGTGCCCTCACCAGTGCTGAGCACAGGGGGAAAAGTGATTTGATGATTTGATGATCCTGAAAGTCTCTTCCAGTTTAAGTAATTCCATGTTGTTTTCTGTCCCCAGAGTCGGATATCAGTGACATTGTGCACTCCCTGGGGAGCATGAACATCCTCTGGGAGATGTACAATGACAGTGATTATGTCTCTGTGGCACCTCACAGTGCAGCTCTGAACGTGTTTGCCCTCCAGTCCAGGCAGGTAAGGCACACGCTGGCTGGGCTGTGCCCAGAGAGCAGCTGCTGGGGCTGCTTTGGGAGATTCTCACCTGAAAAGCAGCTCTGGAGTCATGGAATCAAATAATAGCATATAATATTGCTTATACAAGAGGCCGCAAAGAGGAGAGAGTGGGAATATTAGCAAAATACATGTTATTCCATAATTATAATTAAATCATTATAATTATGTAATTATATCATTACAATAAGCCAATCAAACTTTGATCCCCTTTTCTTCCCCACAAGGACACAGAAAGTCAGGAGAAATATTCTACTTCACAAGACACCTGGCAGAGGAATGTTTTATTATTTTTTTTTAATTTGTACTGACTGAATTACAGCTTGACAGAAATATAATTCCATGATGCTCTTGTGTGTAAAGAAAAATCAGTTTCTTGGGCTGTACATGCTCACAGTTACAGGAATATCTGAACTTTGGGATCATATTTAATCCCCAGCAAGGGAACTGCTTCACAGTGTGCCACCTCTAGCTCTTGTCCCCATTTTTACTCCCTGCCACTGCTGCCAGCAGAGTGACAGTGCAGCTCCTGCACATCTTTGCCTGTCTGGTTTTAAACCCATGAGCAGGATCATCCCAGAGCAGCTCCTTGTGTGTTTTGTTCCCCAGACTGTAATTGTCTGGAGTGCCATTTGTCACTGCTCCGTGAAACATGCTGGGAATTTATTCCCAGGAGCTCCTTCTCTGAGGCAGGACTGATTTCCTGAATGAGGCAGTGTGTGAGAAGCACCCTGAGCAGCCCAGAGCTTCCTGCAAAGCACTTGATTATGCAAAGATTTATCCCAATGCTCAGGTTTAATTAAGGAGAGCCCTCTCAGAGCAGAGGGATTAATGCAGCACGTATTTTTCTGCCTAGAATTATGTTTTCAACATCATATTCAACAGCACCATGGTGCATTCCCTGCCAGTTCTGATGAACATTGTCAGCAACCTCCTCCTGCGCAGTCTGAACGTGACTGAGAGCATCCAGATCTGGAGCAACCCCTTGATTCAGGTGAGCAGCTCCCAAAAAATCACCCTGGAGCCCTGAGGAGAGGGCAAAGCATCCCTGAGGGGGAGAGGGAGAGCAGGAGCACCCCACAAACCAAGGGAAAAGCTGGCTGGGGCTGTCTGCAGGGTTTAGGAGCATGTGGAAGGTGCTGGCACTTCGTTCTGCAGGGGCTTGGGAAGAGGATGATGTGTCAGGAATTAAAGGTTCAGTGGGGCTTGGAGCAACACAGTCTGGTGGGAGGAGTTGGGGTTTGGGATGGGATGATCCCTATGGTTCTTTCCAACCCAAACCAGTCCATGGTGCTGTGAATTAATTCATTATGGGTTTGTTGGAGGTTGCCTGCAGTTCTTGGTCTGTGCAGAGCTGGAGGGGCCTTTGGGAGAGGAGAGGAGCTGCTGCAGGAGATAAATGCTCTAAAAAGTTCTTTAGTTATTATTTATTCCTCATCTAAATACTCCCAAACTTCCACAGGTGTTTTTCCTCCTGCTGCAGCTCAGGTGATCTTTACATCCACAGACTTTTCATTTTAGCATTCACAGCCATGTTCCAACTCCTAATGTAGCATTTTTTGGTCACATTCTGGCATTGAATAAATCTGATCTCTACCCCAGGATCTTCCAGACACAATTTTCAGGCTGGAGATCTATTTTGAAGCCGTGTTGCTGGGGATCATCATCACTGGGATGCCTCCCTACTTTGCCATGGACAACGCAGAAAACCACAAGGTAACACCCAGTGTCCATGCAGAGAGGCACAGGGACTTAAAAATCCTGGGATTTCCTCTTTGGAAAGATCCAAAGAAGGGTTTAAAACAATGCCAAGGCTGGAGCAGATTTGGGAGAAGCTTTTCTGTGCCAAGCCAAGCTTGGCAATAACAGCGGAACACGGGAGGGGATTCACAAAACATTAATTGTAATTAACACCTGATTAACTCCGTGTTCTCTTCCCCTGCTGCAGATCAAGGCTTACACCCAGCTGAAGATTGCAGGGCTCTATCCCTCAGCTTACTGGACTGGCCAGGCTGTGGTGGACCTGCCTCTGTTCTTCTTCATCCTCATCCTGATGATTGGCAGCCTCTTTGCCTTCCACTACGGCGTTTATTTCTACGTGGGCAAGTTCCTGGCTGTGGTGAGTCTGGGCTGGGCTGACAGCAGGGCTGCCTTCTTTTCTGCAAGTCTTTCATTTCCCTGACCTGAATTTCCCCCATGGATACACAGGGAGACGCTGCTGGAGCAAAGACAGAAAGTTTTTCATAAGGAAAATGGCTCCAAGTTGGGAGTTTATTCATAAATAAAATGAAATAAAATCAAGCAGTGCCAGGGGAGGTTTGGGTTGGACACAGGAAGAATTTCTTCACAGAAAGGGTGGTTGGAACTGGAAGGGGATTTAAACCACCAGGGTTTTCCAAGGAAATGCTCCTTTATTTCTGCTTTAAATATCTGCCATGGGTGTGGTTGGGCTGGATCAGAGTCACTGAATTTGGGGTTAAACTGAGGGATGGGGATGGGATTGGGATTGGGCTGCCTGTGGATGTGACAGCCTGATCAGAGAGAAAGAAAATTAAATGAGTTTTCCCAGAATGGACCTGAGAAGCTTTAAAAAGCTAAAAATAAACAATTATAACCAAATATTAAAAAAAGCCTACAAGTAGTGTTTTTGTAATAATCTGTTTTTCTCCTAAGATTGTTTACAAATGGGTGCCTTGTTAATTAAGCTATCAAGTGAAATGTATTAATTAAACAACTAGTCAAGTCCACCTGACTAATCTGTAAAAGAAGAGAGGATGAAATAAACAGAATTTTTACCACTTCTGACCCACCTCTGTGTCATCTCTGACCCAGCAGTAACAGCTGCCCAGGGAGGTGCTGGAGTCTCTGTCCCTGGTCACAGGCTGGACTCACATCTCAAAGCTCTTTTCCAGCCTTGTTGATCCTTAAACCAGCAGGATTTCCCAGGAAATGCTCCTTTCTTCCTGCTGCCTCAGCCTGTTTGTGCTCTGTGCTGTGGCTGCTGACTGCTGCTGATGAGAAGGGCACAGTGACTTTGGGCAGAGCCCATCTCTGCAGAGAGCTGCAGATGGGATTAAGTGCAGGACACCACCAGGCTTCATGTCTTTGATAGTCAGAGCAGGCTTCCCTGTGAACCTGGCTGGAATTGAGAGGAATCAGCTTTTCCCAGCTGCTTTTCCAGGGTTAATCAGGTTTGGGATGTGGCTGCAGGGCTGCTTTTCTGCCCTTGTTTGAATTTCTACAAAAATGCCATGGTGGAATTCTTACTATTTGCCAGAATCTTGAGGTCAGCATTTATGGGAGCCTGTATTACAAAAAAAAAAAACCCAAAAAAACAATAAAAATGGGAAAGAGTTTATAGGAAGCTGAAGTGGGGGGGAGTTTTTGCCTCTCCACACATTCTTTAATTTGTGTCTTTAATAATACATTCTCTATGCACCAAAGCAGCAAAATGCATCAAATAAAGTGACAATGATAAATCCACAGTTCTGTGTCACACTGAGGTAATTCCTGTTGATCCTTGTGCATAAAAATTCCTGGTGCACATTCCCTGAGGAGCCTTTCCTGTCTCTGCAGATTTTTTGCCTGATTGGTTACGTCCCCTCAGTCGTGCTCTTCACCTACGTGGTCTCCTTCACCTTCAGAAAAGTCCAGAACACGAAGGAATTTTGGTCATTTATATTTTCAGTGGTGAGTGACTTGGCCTGGAGCTGGGATAAGTGGGAAGATTGGTGATTTCCAAAGCCACAGCAAAAAATCCCAGTTATTTTGTGGAGCTGTGTGTCCCTATTGCACAGAAAATGGGATTTTTTTACCAATGTCTCACTCACTGCCATAGGCTGAGTGATAAAAACTTTAAGAAAAAATACCTTAAATTAATTAACTTATGCTGAGAGAGTCTGAAGTGGATGAAAATTTATATTTTCCCCCTTTTCCTTGGTACAGACAGCCCTGCTCTGCACAGTTGTCACTGAGGTGTCCTTTTTCCTGGACCATTACCTGGTAACCACCATCCTGCATTATGTCTTCTCCATCTTCATTCCTATTTATCCCCTTATTGGCTGCCTGATCTGTTTTATAAAGGTAAGGGGACTGCAGGGGTCCTTTCCAGAGCCCTTGGAGGTACCTGGGGTTGGGTTGGTGTCTTTGGGGTGTCCTCTGTAGCCACTTAACACATGAAGATAGAGAAAAATCACCTTTTTCCTATGAAGTGAAGTGGTTTGGTTTTAAAATGGGGAAAGCAGCAAGTTTTCCATGAAATTTCCTTTCTCTGAGTGGAAGGAGCCTACAAGAAAGATGGAGAGGCACTTTAAACAAGGGGTGGAGTGACGGGACAAGGGGGAATGGCTCCAAGCTGACAGAGAGCAGGGTTAGATGGGATTTTGGGAAGAAATTCCTCCCTGGGAGGGTGCCCAGAGCAGCTGTGGCTGCCCCTGGATCCCTGGCAGTGCCCAAGGCCAGGCTGGACGGGCTGGGAGCAGCAGGGGATGGAATGAGAGAGGCTTTGAGGTCCCAAACCATTCCATGATTCTGTGATATTCCAAGGAAAACCAGGTGAGCGAAGCCAGGGATGGGATGGGGGTTGATTGGGAGTGGGTGCTGAAAGCAGGAGCAGCCCCAGGCTTTGGATGGAGCTGTTGGATTTTTATTTTTTTGGAGAGTCTCTGCAGAGCTCAGGAAGTGCTTGAGCACCAGAGCCTGGATGAGATGAAAGGGGTGTAGGAAATGGAGTCTCTGTAGATGGTTCTTTACCTGACCATGCTTTTCCCTGAATTCCAGGTCTCATGGAAAGGCCAGAGTGACAGTGGGGGATTCCACGACCCCTGGGACCGGCTGCTGGTGGCAGTTCTGGCTGTGAGCATGGCTTTGCTTTCTGTTTTATAGAGGGAAAATTCCCAATCTGCTGCAGGGAATTGTGCTTCCTGCTGGGATCCCCTTCTGTCCATCATCTTTATCAGTAAAGATTTGCTCTGATGCTGAGCCTGCAGCACAAGCAGAGCCAGGAAAGCTGCTGTGCCCACCAGCTCAACATCTGCCATCCCCATAGCCTGATTAACACTGCCAGTGTTAATTCTGATTATTATGGGAATCCCTGCTGATGGAGCAAGAGCTCCAGAGCAAGGACAGCCCCTTCTCTGCACAAAAACCCCAAATAATTGCTTTTAAATCTAAACCCTTTGGTTGTGCCTCCTCACACCCGCTGAGCAGCATGTAATGATATATTTAATATTCTTGGCAACACCAACACGTGTGTGGTGGTGCAGGGCTGGAGCTTCTTGTCCCTCATTGCTCTGGTGGGGTCACGCCAGGGTGCCCAGCCTGGCTGGTGACCAGGGTGGTTCTGTCTGCCTCAGCCCTACGTGCAGTGTGTGGTGTGGCTGTTCCTGCTGCGCTGCTTCGAGCTGAAGAACGGGGGCAGGACGGTGAGAGAAGATCCCTTCTTCAGGTCAGTCTGCTGGATGGTTTTCATCCAAGACATTGCCCAAAGAAACTGGTTTTGAAGGTGCTGGTGCTGGTTAAACTGGGGTGTGCAGTGGGAGAAATAAAATCTCTTTTACTATATCCCATCAGAAATTATCACTGAAGTGCAGAAATGGGGGGTTTATTTCCTCTCAAGTTACATCAGAAAATCCGAAATTTTGTAAGAATTCCCTTACAAAAAAGGGAATTTTGTTTTACAAGGATTCCCTTGTTAAAACAAGGGAATTGCCATTCCCAGTGCATGGCCAGGGAGGCTGTACCCCCACAGAGGGCTCAGCAGGGAGGTGACACAGTGGCAGTCCCTGAGCTCCTCCTGCTCTGGGAAATGCCTTTGAGGCAGCCTCAGCTGAGAGCTGAGCAGGGGCCTGCTGCTGCTTTCCTCCCTCTTAGGAAATGTTTTACCAAAGCCAAGCCCTGGAAGTTCCCAGATGTGCCTCATGAGGAGAACGAGGACGAGGATGTGAAGGCAGAGAGGCTGAGAGTCAAAGAGATCCTGAGCAGCCCCAGGAGCGAGGAGGTAAAACCCAAACCCCCCAGCTGGGGCTCCCCAGAGCTGCTGGGATCTGCAGCCACCTCCCTCCTCTCTGCCAGATGCCAGCAATCCTGGTCAGCAGCCTGCACAAAGAGTTTGATGAAAGGAAGGAATTTCTTCTGGGGAGAAAAATAAAGAAAGTGGCAACCAAACATGTTTCCCTCTGTGTGAAGAAAGGTTGGAGTTCAGTTGCTTGCTGTTGTTTCATTTATAAAAACAACTCTTGGAACCTTTTATGTGATCTCGTGGGCAATGTTTGTGTTGTCCCTTTTCAGGAGAAATCCTGGGTTTGCTGGGACCCAATGGAGCTGGGAAAAGCACATTAATTAATATGCTTGTTGGAGAGATTGAACCAACCAGTGGGCAGGTACGTTCCATGCCACAGTTACACAGAAAATCAACCCACATTTCAATTTTATTTTTATTATTGCAAGCACTCCTGAGGGCATTTTGCTAAAACCATGCAAAAACCATGCAAATGTTTCCTGCTAAAAACCTGCAAAAAGAGTTTGGAAATTTGTAATATTCTGAATTAAAGTCTGGGCATTTTCCTCACAGGTTCTGATGGGAGATGATTCCTTGGGGCTGAGCAGTGAGGATGACTCTGTGAAATTCGTGGGCTACTGTCCCCAAACAAATCCTCTGTGGCCAGATATCACATTGCAGGAGCACTTTGAGATTTATGGTGCTATCAAAGGCATGAGCCAGTCTGATATTAAAGAGGTCATCAAGCGGTGAGTAGTTCATTACAGAAATCTTTGTGCTTCAACTGAAGTTGCTTTAGGTTTTTTTATCTTCAGTCTTATTGCTTGGAAGGATTTTGGCTTTTTTTATTTTCAGCCTTATTGCTTGGTTGAAAGATTTTGGCTTTTTTGATGTTTTTTTTCCCCTTCTCACCTTTCCTACTGCAGTTTTTGTTTCCATTTCAGTTTGGTTTTAAGCTTGGTTGAAATTCTGTGACTGTGAATTTGTAGATGAGGAGATGAAGGTTCATCCACACAAAATTCAGTTGGGATTTTTAATTTTCATATATGTTTTTTTAAAGTTATTTTTCTAAGGTTATAAAGTACTGACAGTGACCTTTGTAGAGGCTGCAAGGATGGGGAGTCCTGAGCTTGGAGCTGTTTCTGTTGTCACCATGGCTTCTCCAGGACAGGTGGCTTTGTATGGAAGCTCCAATTCTGCTTTTGCTCTGCTTTTTTTTAAACTTGATACACAAATATTTGTAACTGAGCTCTTCAAAAGGAGCTGTTTTGCCTTCTCTGGTGAGGGGGAAGCCAAACCATCCCCCTCCCAACCCTTCCCACCTGGTCCTTCCCTCCTCAGCATCGCCAGCGTGCTGGATTTAAAGGACCACCTGCAGAAGACGACAAAGAAGTTGGGCATGGGGCTGAAACGCAAGGTAAGGGGGGCTCTGGGGTCACCCTGGGGGTCCCCAGCACCCTCCCTGTCCTCACCCTGCCCCTCTGCCTTCCCCCAGCTCTGCTTTGCCCTCAGCATGCTGGGCAACCCGCGGGTGACGCTGCTGGACGAGCCCTCCACCGGGATGGACCCCAAAGCCAAGCAGCACATGTGGTGAGTGCTGCCCGTGGCTGCAGGGAGCAGCTGCTCTGGGGGCAGCTACCCCTGCTCAGCTGCCCCTCTGTGAGTAACTCAGGGGGCTGGGTTGGAGGGACCATGAAGATGATCCAGTTCCACCCCACTGCCGTGGGCGGGGATGTCTTCCACTAAAGCAGAATAATTTCTGCTCAATATCCCATCTAACCCTGCCCTCCATCAGTGGGAAGCCATTTCCTGTGTCCTGTCCCTCCATCCCTTGTCCCCAGTCCCTCTCCAGCTCTCCTGGAGCCCCTTTAGGCCCTGGAAGAGGCTCTGAGGTCTCCCCAGAGCTTCTGTTTGGATGAACACCCCCAACACTCAGCCTGTGTCCATAGCAGAAGTGCTCCAGCTCTTGGAGCATCTCCGTGCTCTCCTCTGGACTCGCTCCAGCAGCTCCTCCTGTGCTGGGAGCCCCAGAGCTGGACACAGGACTGCAGGTGGGGTCTCACAAGAAGGGGAGCATCAGCCCAACCTGTGTGCCAGGTGCAGCACAGCTGTGTCCTCTCCCAGAGCAACTTGGGAATCACAGGCTTGAAGGTCAAAAGAAATCCTTAAAGTAATATAGAATGCAGATTCGAGCTGTGTTTAGGAAGCTCAGGTGTTAATTGTTGCTGTGGGAGGGGCATTAATCCATAAACAGAGGGTCCATCCCAGCCCCCCTTTCCTACTGAGGCAGGATTTGGTGTTCCCTGCCAGATGGCTTTGTGCAGGGCTGGTTTGGGTTGTGTTTTGCAGGCGGGCAATCCGAGCAGCCTTTAAGAACAAGGAGAGAGCAGCAATCCTGACCACGCACTACATGGAGGAGGCAGATGCTGTCTGTGACCGTGTGGCCATCCTGGTGTCAGGGCAGCTCAGGTACCCCCAGATCCCCCCTGGGGCAGGGGGCACGGGCAGCTGTGCTGATACACTCCTCTGAAAATAAAGATACATTTGGTACCTTAAATTTGGTACCTTAAATGAATCCTTCCCAGCAAAAAAGGTTCTTTTGATCTGTTCGAGGTTAGGCTGTTCTTGGGTAAAACTTGTGTTTTCTGTCTGTAATTTATAGGTGTATAGGTACTGTCCAACACCTGAAGAGCAAATTTGGCAGAGGATACTTCTTGGAAATGAAACTAAGGGAAACAGCAGATGTGCAGCAGGTGGAATATCTGCAGAGCCAGATTTTGCACATCTTCCCCAACGCCAACCGCCAGGAAAGGTGAGGTTTGGCAGATACCCAGAAAATATTGATGTTAATCAAACCCTCTGATTTCACAGCAGCTCCTTGGCACCGGGGAAGGAATGTAAACATTTACACACAGCTTTAAAAAAAAAAGAGGAATAAAAATAGGAAGGGATCTGGAAGGCAGCAGAGCCGGGGCTGGCAGGGCGGGGCCGGGAGCTCACGCAGATGTTTGGCACGGAGGAAGCAAAACTGGATTTCTGCATAGCTGTTGCCTGACAGCTTCCTCCTGGGTCAGGGCCCCCGGGAAAGGGCTGAAACCCGAGTTTCTGACTCTCTGCCCTTACCTGGAAATGCCTGAGGTCTCTGGGGGTCTCAGCTGCAGGGTGGGCTGGCTGCTGTTCCAGCAGCAGCTCTCAGTCTGTGCCGGAGGGTTTGGCTCGGTGACTGGAGACTCCACAAAGGGCACTGCAGGCATCCAGAGCAGTGTGGTCCTTCAGGGACTGTGATTGAGATCCTTCCTCAAACGTGGGAGATGGGAGGGAGGGAGGGGAGAGCTCCCTGTGCAGGGCAGAGCAGCTCCCTGGGCTGCAGTGGGGGTTGCAGGAAGGCTGTGTGGTGCAGACTTCCAGGACGTGCTGGAACCTCCCTGCTCGGCTGAAATCCAAACCCTCAGGACTCTGGGAGCTCCAGGAAACAAACCTGCCATGAGTAAGCAGAATAGAAAAGATTGACTCTGAGTGGAGGAGCATGAACTCAGAACAGTCCCGGGTGGTCTCAGCTGCTGCACCTGGAGCTGCATCACTGCCCTTCCTGTGTGACTGTGACAGTCAGAATGCTGCAGAAACCCTCAGGAAAGGAGTTCAAACCCATTCCATGGGGTATTAATATTTGTACTTGGAGTGATTTTGCTTGAAGCTAAATTTGTTTTGCTTCTTTGTTCCAGTTTTGCTTCCATCTTGGCGTATAAAATTCCTAAAGAAGATGTACAGTCACTTTCACATTCTTTTTCCAAGCTGGAGGAAGGTAATGAAGCACTTGCCATACATCACACACACAAATCCTTCTGTCTCCCATAACTGACACTTCTGCCACGTGATGTCACTCCTCCATTTCTGTTCCAAATTTATTTAACTTCATTTTCTTTTATTGATGTTTGTCCCCTTGGGAGCTCAAGAGTAAGTGAAGTGTCCCTAAATCTGCTCCTATTGATTCTTTCACCAGTAAAACACGCCTTCAACATCGAGGACTACAGCTTTTCCCAAGCAACACTGGAACAGGTGTGTGAAATTCTGGTTTGTGAGTTTAAACCCTGTTTTTTGAGTGTAAACCCTCCCAGGTGAAGGTGTCAGAGGGCAGGGATAGATGGGATATTTGGAAGGAATTCCTCCCCATGAGGGTGGGGAGGGGCTGGGATGGAATTCCCAGAGCAGCTGTGGCTGTCCCTGGATCCCTGGCAGTGCCCAAGGCCAGGCTGGACAGGGCTGGGAGCACCTGGGACAGTGGGAGGTGTCCCTGCCATGGCAGGGGTGGGATGGGATGAGCTTTAAGGTCCTTCCAACCCAGAGCATTCCATGATCCCATAATGATGGACCCTGTGCAGGCAGCTCATCCCCCAAGCTCTGCTCTCAGCCACTGGGGCTTTGCTGATGCCTGTTGGGGCATTTTTGGGAAACTAAATTCCCTTTTTGCAAAGTGAATCACATCTGCCAGCTCTCCAGCTCCTCCTTTATTCCCTCTAAAAATAAGATGCCAACTGCAGTGACTGGAAGAAGGCAAATGTGTGGTATTAGTGGAAAAGCTGCTCTGATTTATTCCAAGAACAGACATTTGCTGTTTGTAGCTGGAAGGAGGGTGAAGCTGAGACTTTTAATTGCTTATTGTGGATTAATTATTGCTGACAATTAATGTCCTTCAGTGTTCAACTTCCCTTTCATTGTGCTCTTGAAGAAAAGAGGTGGGAGGGTAGGGGTAAGGAGAAAAACCTCAAAATACTAAAAATATTAGAAATGTCTTACTCAGAGATGAAGCAATACATTGAATAATCATGAGGATTTTAGCATGAGTTGTATTTGTGCCCAAGGAGGTTCCTACAAGGAGCATGGGGTGTTCTCCCTGTTTTCCAGGTGTTTGTGGAGCTGGCTAAAGAGCAGGAGGAGGAGGACAGCAGCTTTGGCACCCTGAACAGCAGCCTGTGGTGGGAGAGGACGCAGGAGGACAGAGTCATTTTCTGAGCTCCTCGTGCTCCTGTTGGTGCCAGCACCAATCTTCCCTCTGCTCCTGGAGCTGGGCTGGGCAAGGACAGCTGGGTTTGGGAGCCCTGAGCCTGTCCCACCATCCTGGCCTTGGGAATAATGCCACAGGAGCCGTGAGCATCCCACTGCTCCTCTGGCTGACCCCAAATCCTCCTCCCCTCGCTGCTGCCGGGCTGTGCTGGGCAGGAGGCAGTGCCACAGCATCTCCTGGAGCTGGTGGCTGGTGCAGGAGCTGCCACCTGCCTTCCCCTGGCTCTGCTGGGCAGGAGGTTGGGCTGTGCTTCAGGAAAAGCCTGTCTGAGCAGAGCCAGTCTCTGCAGGAGCATCCTGCCCCGGGGCTTTGCAGGGTCTGGCTGGGCACTCTGCCCATCCTGCACACCCATCCCTGCTCCTCCACCAGCCCAGCCACCCCTGCTGCTGCTTTGAAGATGCACCTGCTTAGAAGAGAGGGGAAAAAGCCCTGCAGAGTCCCTGGGCCTCTGCAAGGAGGGTCCTGAACTGCACGGCCAGCTCGGCTTGGCGTCCCACCAGCCCGAAATGTTCATCTGCAGAGCAAAGCTGGCACCTGCTGGCACTGCCAGTCCCCTCCCCTGCAGGCTGGCAGCTGTGTGCTGCCAGGTGGGGCTTGTCCTGCATGCTGGGGGTGGACAGAGTGGAGGTGGCTCTGCCCTGTCTCCATTCAGAGCTGTCTGATTCTTGCCCTGGCTGTGACAAGGTGTGTCCTGCCAGCTGCTCTCACACACAGTGCTTTGGACATGGTTGCATTTTCCTTGCCAGTGCATTCATGAGCTCCAGTGTTTCCCACTCCCTCGTTGTTGTGGTTGCAGTCAGTGACACAGGGCCCATTTTGTCACCCCCTTTGTAAAACCCCAAATAAAAGGGTCCCAATTCACAGCCTCACCCATAAGAAAGGTGCCTTTGGTTTGCATAGAAGCACTAAGAAGAGTAGAAAATGTGGTCCTGAGATATGACAGATGTATGTTGAAATATTTTTTGTTGTTTTTTTCTACACAAAGCTATCATCACTTTTTTTTTGGTTTTATAAGGGGAAATTAAAGATTGCTCCCAGTTCATTTTGCTCTGCAATGAACAGACACAGAGATGTGTTTCTATTGAGACATTGGCTTCATAAGTCATATCATTTATGTATCTTCACTTTAAAGTTAGAAAAGTCCTTGGTTTTTCTTGAGAAAACTCGAAAAAATGGGTAAAGTTGGAGTTGTGTGTCCCAGCTGTTTGTAATTCCCAGGCAATAATGTGTGTGATATGTTTGATAATGGTTTATCAGTGTGTTCAGCCACAATCTGTTTCCATCAGTTTCTTGTATAGGGAAATGTGAACTCCTTATGCAGAATTTGACTTCCTCTTTTGTACCCATAGGTTGCATAGAAATGCACAGCTTTGGGTTTGTAGTTAAAATTTGAGCCCAAGCCCTGCAGAAAGCCCTGAACATCCCAGGGAAGCACAGCCCTGGAGGTGAGGGATTGAAAGGACAGGATTAAAGCAAACTGCAGCTCCAGCACTGCCTGACAGGGGTGAAACTTGTCAGAAAAGAAACAAAAACCCTCAGAATCAGGTGTTGTATTTATTTCACCCCAGCCCTGCTGCTGGCTGGGAGCTCTGAGCTTTTGCCTTTATTTGGAGCAATTTGAGACTCAGAATTCTCTTGGCACTTCCCCATGCAGGTGTGTACAAGTCGAGTGCATTTTTCCCAAATCCCACATTTCTTTGGTGTCTTTTTGACAGTGGTGTTTCAGCCAAGTGTCACCTGCCCATCAATCCAGCACCTTCTTGTCACCTGGATTTAGGGAATTAGTGTGGCCTGTGAGCAGCCTTGGTGTCTGCCTTGAATTTATTCTTTCACTTGGAGTTGATTGTCTGTAAAATAGTTCTGTGCTGTCTGTTTCAGATGTTTCCATATTTCCTCACATTTCAGATGGGAAAACTTTGGATTAGAAGCCAGATGAGCTCAGTTTGGTGCTGTTGTTTATCTTGGAGGAGCCCAGTGGATGGTGGCACTGGTTTTTGTGCAGCTACAGAAAGGACAGAGAATTTGGCTCTTTAAATTAATTCCCTGTTTGGGTGGGATCTGTTTGACCTGGTGACATCATGGGTTAAAGTAGGGCAAAATTCCACCCCAAAACATCACTGTCCTCATGTCAGAAGTGTTTCAAAGTGTCCTAAAATGTCTGTAATTGCCAGAATAGGGAAAAAAACCAGGCAGAATTAAACCAGGGAATGAATGGCCTGGAAACAGCAGATTTATTCCTGGCATTTGGAGCTCTTTGTTCAGCTGTTATCAGTGCCATTCCAAATCCCATCCACCCAACACACACCCAGCCTGTGCTCCCAGAGATAAACTGGATTTGGGGGGATTTGGGGTAAATCCAGCCAGTTTGGGTCACCGTTCCCAGGTGAGCTGGTTGGAGCTGCCTTGCAGGGTTCCTGTGATGTATCCAAAGCTTGGATTTCACCTTCACTTCGTGCTCTTGTGACAAGGTTGTATTTTTCTATGGAGAGTTTCACGTGTCTGGTTCTGTTTAGGTTCCCAAGAAATGTCCTTATTTAAGAGTATCTCTGTTCAGCAAGTGAGATTTATTGCACAGCCAACTCGCAGAGCTCTGGCAGCAGAAGCAGAGGGTGTCAGCCTGAAGGTGACACACTTGGGACACTCCTCCTGCTGCTGGGCCACGTGCAGCTCCTTTTACACACTTGCCTTTCTTTCAGCTCTTGGCTGTTCTTGTAAAGGTGAGAGTTTTCCTTTCCCAGCTGGAAGTACTTCCAAAATAAAGATGGATTGGGTTGTTAAACTCTTGGCTTTCTGGTTGCTTTGGAAATGGGGATGGTTCTCAAAGCCTGGGCTGATTTTTGGGGGGCACCAGAGTTTCAGGTGGTTGGGCTCAGGCAGAGTGTTGGGGGCTCTGGCTGTGGGCATGGCCAGGGCTCCTGGGCTGCAGTATTTACAGATTTTAAACCGAATTTGGGGGAATTTTGCAGTGTTGCAACACTGGGATGCGACCGCCCTGCTTTGGGCTAGCAGTGACCCCAGGCAGCTGTGTGCTCCTGGCATGGCACACTGTCCATCTGCAGGGGTGAATTACCTCCAGCCACTGGGAAATTGCCCCTGTTTAAAAAAACAATTCATTTTTGTGCCTGGAGCTGTGCCCAGGGTGAATTCTCTGGGTGGGTGCTGGCTCTGGGGCGAGGGGCAGTGGAATGGGGGAGGTTTGGCTGAAGGTGGGGCATGAAAAGAGCTCTGCAGGGATGGAGGGCTCTGGCTGCTCCTGGCCCGTGCTCTGGGACTGCCACACCCTGCTGAGGAAGAGGAGGAGGTGATCACCTCCAGCCTCATGGGTCAGTGAAAGGTGCAGCAAAATAAAAGGGGTTTGTGCTCCCTGAGCTCCTCAGTGGAGAGGAAATGACCCCAAAGAAGTTTAGTCTGAGCTTGGGGACAGTTCCCAGCAGCTCACACTCCTTTGTTTCTGATGGTGTGGAAGGGCAGTGTGCCATGCATTTTTTTTTTTTAAGCTGTAAAATTAATTTGCTCCCTTATAATGCTGCTTTTAAGAGATGTCCAGAAAGTCCCTGATTTAACATGCTGAATTTCCCTTTGATAAGGGCTTCCTGGAGCTCTTGCTATTCCTTTTTCCTTTGCTTGCCATGTGCCCCTGGAAGGGTCTGGCTGCCTTCCCAGCCTCTCTCTTCCTCCTGGCAGATACAAGGGCTGGTCCTGAGTCCCCTTCTCAGAAATCCTCTGGAGCATCTGCTTGGAGGATTTAATTAATGAGAAAAAATATCAGCAGATATTAAAATATCAGCAGATATAATAATGTTATATCAGCAGATATAGTAATATTAATATCAGCAGATATAATAACATTAATATTAGGAGATATTTTAATATCTGCTGCTGCTCAGTGAAGCCCTGAGGGGTTGGGGTCCCACTTCAGGAGCAGGATGGGGAACCCCAAGGGGTGCTTGGAGCAGGTGTCATTTTTCTGTGAAAAAGCCTTTTCTGCAGCTAATGTGCAGTCAGGCAGGGCTGGGTCCCACACTGAGGCACAGGTTTGGGTCAGAAAAGTGCTGTTTTTTGGTGAAGTGCACTCAGATGGGCTTTCTGCAGTCACGAGGAGCCTTGCCCGTTGCTCCCCTGTTGCCCAACACGAAGGGATGCCGGAAAACACTTCTGCTCCTCTCCTAAATGAGCTCATGCCTTGAAAATGAGAAAATCAGCAGCTGCAGCAGAGCCCCAGCCTTTTGTTAAGCAACAACCCTGTGGTTTGAGGCAGCTCTGCAAATCAGATGCACAATCCTCGAGCTGTGGAAGTTCCGGGACAGTCAAATTCATTTAACTCATTGAATTATCCCGTGGCCATGCACCCTCCCAGCTCCTTTGCATTCCCTGGCTTCTCTGATTTCCTCACCCCCCTGTTCTGAAGGCAGATCCACTGGAAAGATGTTTTGTTTTTAAACGCCCAACACGCTCCATCCTGCTTCCAGCTGTGCAGCAGCTGCTGGAAAAGCAATTAAAAGGAGTGGAAATTGGGAAAAAAAACCTCTCAAAACAACGGGGAAAGGAGAAAGAAGAACTAAAACCCCCTTGGTGCTGGGCTGCAGGATTTGTCTGAGCAGAGGAAGGAGCATTTGCTGAGTCAGGCTCTGGGCACCATGGGGACAAGGCAGCAGAGTTGTCCCTCTGGAGAAGCTGGGCCAGGGACAAAGTGGCTCTGCCACCTCTCAGGAGTGAAGGTTCACCCCAGCCAACTCTGCTGCCTGCTGGCAACATCTGCAAGAGTGAGTGCAGCCCTGCAAAGCGCGCTGTAAACACCCCCAGGCTCGGGGCCAGCTGGTTGTAGGTGCTGTTCCAAGGTTGGGTCATTGCTCCAGGAGTTTTGGGAGGGTTTGCCCGGCTGACGTCAGCCCGGAGAGGGGCATGGCCACCGGGCTGGGCCACCGAGCTCAGCCTCCCTGGGGCTGAAAAGGGACCAGCAGCCCGGACACCTCAGAGCTGCAGGAGACCTGGGCCCCATGGAAAACACTCCAGCAGGTAAGGAGTCACAGAGCTCTCCTTTTATCAAGGGGAAAATTAATTTGGAAGTAGGGGTGGATGGATTCTCCATGCAGGGTTTGAGTTTCCATGAGGGGATGATGAGTTTTTTCCTAATTAGTGCTTTATGATGCTGAATGCATCAAAGTTGCAACTTCCAGCTCTGTTTTCTGGTGGACTGTAAGTTCACAACAAAATATTTTACAGGAAAAGGAGAAAAATATTTGGCTTTTCTGGGTGTGTGTGTGTATTTTGGTTTCCCCATGGCTGCAGGTGAAGAGCTGCAGGTAGAGCACTGGGTGATGATCCCTCCCTTTGCTCTCCTCCTCCTGCCCTGCTGCCAATAAAGGCATTTAAAAATACAAAACCCCCAAATTTCACTTCTCTGTATGAGCTGAAGTGTTGGGCTTTCATTAAGGACAGGCTTAGAGTTGTTATTTTCAAGTTGAGAGTAGGAAATAACAACCTGTTCCAGTCTGAGTTGGAGTGGAGTCCGTGCAAATCTGTGTCAGATTTATCAGATGCAAACACAAAAAACTGCAAGAACTGGCAAAGAGGAGGGGATAGAAAGAGAAGCTTTGCACTCTCCACGTGCAGGGATCCATCCTTGGCTCTGGGAAAGGAAATTTCCTCTGGGAAGTGTGAGATGCACCATGGATTTCTCCCTTTGAACTCAAAATTGAGAGGCTCCTGCCAGAGCTCCTAAAGAGCAGCTTGATTTTAGGAACTAAAATCATAAACTCCAGGAATTATTCAGGTTGGAAGGGACCTCTAAAAGTCTCCCAGTCCAACCCCTCTACAAGGAGCAGGACATCTTCAAACAGCCCTCAAAAAGTTAAATTTATAGAGGAAAACTGTGTGAAGAGGTGCCAAAGAGGAATTCCCTGAGATAGTAAATAAAGGGATTATATGGGATGTGCCTTCCTGAGCCAGCTTCTGGTAGAGCAGAGCTGCTCACAGGATCCAGGAGAAGTTATTGCAACACCTTGGCAGGGAGTTCCTGGAGAGCAGGAAGTTTGGATGCACTTAATGAGCCCCTGGAGACATCCAGCTTTACAAGTGATGCTCTTAACTGGATTAAAGTTTCCCAAACATCACTGCCTCCAGTTCTGATGTGTTTATTTTGCCTTCTGCATCTGAAGTTTTGAGCCTCAGGCCACACAGAGGATTCTCCCTTGGCTGTATTTTTTACCTTTTTGGTATAATTATCTAATAGATTAATTAGATATCTAATTTTAAGTTAATAATAGTTAATATTTATGGGGTATCTGACTGAAAGTTAAATTCCACAGCCTTCATAGGCAGCATCACTTGTTTGAATTCCTGTCTTCATGTTTGGCTCCCAGTGGTATTTGCTCCTTGCTCCACAGGCAAAAAGTAAATTAAAACTGGTAGAAACTCGGTTAAAATTTTCTAAAAAGTTTGAGATTTGCTCCATCATTTTAAAATTGCTTGTTGTGACTGTAGAGATTCCGTGCATCTTTTAGAGACCATCATGTTTTCCTTGTTATCCAAACACCACCACACTTTGTTTACTACCCAAACATCCTGGGCTGAGCTGCTGCTTGCAGTTCATGACTGAAATCCAGACCTGAGGAAAAAAAATAAGTTAAAAAGTGACACTTCCTAGAAATCTCTTCCTATTTACCTTTAATCTTCAGTGCAGGCAGCAGGGAGGAAGTGTGGGAGGAAGCTTGGGCAGGGAAAGAGAGATAAAATAAGGTAAGGTAAGCCCTGTGATAACACAGGAGGTAAACTGGCACCCTGGATCCCTTGCCCCTGCAGTACACAAATATTTAATTATTCCAAAAAACAAGCAGTGAAGGGAAGAGAGCAGTGGAACCCTTTATTAACTCCAGCTGCCCAATCCATGAAATCAGGAAGGCTGTCCAAGGGGAATGGAGCACTCTGCCTTTGAGGTTGCTTTGATTTGGGGTTTTTATGATTTTGGGTTTCAGCCTTTTGAAAGGATTAAACCACAAAAACATGTTGGGAGGTTCCCTGTTCCCCTGGGAAGGGGGTGAAACCCATCACTCTGAAGGTGCTCCTGTTCTTGCTGCTTGGCCACAGGATTGAATCTGCTGCTGAAAGAAATATCCCAAAGAAATACTCCCTGCTCAGCATTTAGGAGGATGTTAAGGAGCACATGGGTGTTCTAATCCTGCCCTGCTCTAACTGCATTAAAGTTCCTTAATATTTGGGTGAAAACAGAACAAACTGCTCTCTTACCAGCCTGGTGAAGGCAGGCAGTGGCAGTCTCTATTTTAGGTTATTTTCAGCATCTGCCCAGTGTTTGTAACGTGGTTCAGAACCCAGAGCACGTGAGCAGTGCTTTGCCAACAAACCACGTGTCTGAGGCCAGACACAAATTCATTTCCTGCAGTGAAACGTGGAAAGTGAGCAGTTGTCTGTTCCACAAAGCCTCTCTGGGATGGGGAAGGATGAGGAAGGATGGGTCTGGGAGAGGAAGGATGAACTTGGGTGAGGAAGGATGAATTTGGGATGAGGAAGAATAAATTTGGG
The DNA here is from genome assembly GCF_014805655.1 of Passer montanus. NCBI lineage: Eukaryota > Metazoa > Chordata > Aves > Passeriformes > Passeridae > Passer > Passer montanus. The sequence goes on along the minus strand of NW_024368263.1, from coordinate 7,127,512 downwards.
TGAGGAAGAATGAGTCTGGATGAGGAAGGATGAAGCTGGGTGAGGAAGGATGAACCTGAGTGAGGAAGGATAAATTTGGGATGAGGAAGGATGAACCTGGGTGAGGAAGGATAAATTTGGGATGAGGAAGGATGAATCTGGGTGAGGAAGGATGAACCTGGGTGAGGAAGGATGAACCTGGGTGAGGAAGGATAAATTTGAGTGAGGAAGGATGAATTTGGGATGAGGAAGGATGAACCTGGGTGAGGAAGGATAAATTTGGGATGAGGAAGGATGAACCTGGATGAGGAAGGATGAATTTGAGTGAGGAAGGATGAACCTGTGCACGTGGAAGAGGCAGCTCAGAGTCCAGCCCAGCTCTCTGTTCCCTTGCATGGTCTTGGCCTATTTCCTTTCAATTTTAGTTGTCCAAAGTTAAGGAGACAAGTTCTCCCCCTTTGGCATGTTATTGGCTTCCTCTGAAGTGCTATTTAACATCCAGTGACCTGTTTTATTCTAAATTATATCATTTTCTTTCCCATCTTAGCTGGAAAAATGCAGGGGGCATCCAAGAAAGCCTCACAAATATTTCAGCAAACCTGTGCTCTCCTGTGGAAAAATATTCTTCTGGTGTGGAGGATGAAGTCAAAAAGTTTCCAGGCAAGTGTCAGTTCTTCCAAAGGGAAATCAGGATTTCTACTACAAAGTGTTTTCACGTTGCATTGTTTTTGTGTGAGGGGATGTGAGAAGGCTCAGCTGTGGTTCCCTGGGAAATGTCAGCAGTTCCTTCTTCCTGTGACACTACAGATCTGCCTCGTGACAAAGCTGGCTGCTGGCTTTTGCTTGTTGATCCTGCCCTGTGCAGAGGAACACTATGTCCAATTCATGGTTCCAGTGTCAAATTCTCCACAGACCTCGCTGGCTCTGGGACTAAGCAAACATGTTTTCCATCTGAAGCCTTGCTGGGATTTGAAAAGCATCACACCTGTGGAACAGCTCTCCCCTGTGCACAGGGGCAAGGCTGCAGGAGCTGGACTGGGCAGTGGGGTCAGGGCTGGGTTAGAAGGGTCCTGGAGGAGCCTCCCCCATGCCTTGGAGTGGCTGCCTAAAAGAGAGACAAGATTAAGAGGGTAAAAGTGGGTATTTATTGCAGGTCTTCAATAAATTCTGACTGACCTTGGTCAGTCAGAAGCCTCTGAGGGGTACACCCATGATGGACAATGCCACGACTTTTTCAGGCAATTATAAATCTGGTCCATTTATATATCAGGGCTTAATCCTCCAATTACAGGTAACGAAGTCATTTACTCCAAGTTTTTTCCCCCAATTCACTGTTGTTTCCATCTCTGGGGGCCTGAGGCATTGAGCTGTCTTTGATTCCCAGGCCTGGAGAGGAATTTTTAATCTGAATAAAACAGGAGAACAGCAGCTGTGGAGTTTTAGAGTTACACCCTAAAGCAGTATATCTGAAAGGTAGAAAAGCTAAATCCTGAGGCACCAGCACTTCCCTGGGCTGCCCCTCACCTCTGCATTTCCCCCTTCCCTCCTTCCTTCCCTCCAGGAATGGGTGACTGTGAAAAATGCGTATTTTATGATTGGCTTTTCGCAAATATTAAGATTATTATATGTGTTATGTCAGAAAGTTATGTTGTATTGATTTTCTCAAGCAGCATGTTAAATACAGTTTTAGGATATAACATAAAGTTATAATAGGAACTACCTATGTGGGATATTTTTTAAGGAAAGGAATGAGGTACTTGCACCAGACAGCAGCCACAGGACACCTAAATCTTTCAGAAAAAATAATTTATTGCTCTTTTATCAAAAGAAATTAACTTCTTCACACCTCACTCAGCCCTGAAGATGCTGTTAGGATTAATAGGAAGAAGTTGATGCTGACCAGACAGAATCCTTTGTTTGAATGGAATTTATGCATCATGTATGAGATGTATGAATATGCAACAGGCTGTTGCTTTTAAGGGTTAATCCTCTGTTAACAGGGGTCCTTTTTCAGGCTTATTTTGCCCAGAAAGAGGTACCTGGACTGTCCCTAACTCTTTGTTTCTTATTGACTCGTATTGTCCTAATCCCAATTGTTCAAATTTTTATTACTCTAAATATATGACTATTTTTATAAACATTTCATTACTATTAAGCTTTTAAAATCTTAAAAATAAGCAATTGGCATTTTTCACAGCAACCTTGCTGGTTTTCCTGTACATCCTGCACGATTCCACCAAGCTGATCATGTACTGCCCTTCTCCCTCCCTTCCTTCCTTCCTTCCTTCCTTCCATCCTTCCTTCCTTCCTTCCTTCCTTTCTTCCTTCCTTCCTTCCTTCCTTCCATCCTTCCTTCCTTCCTTCCTTCCTTTCTTCCTTCCTTCCTTCCTTCCTTCCATCCTTCCTTCCTTCCTTCCTTCCTTTCTTCCTTCCTTCCTTCCTTCCTTCCATCCTTCCTTCCTTCCTTCCTTCCTTTCTTCCTTCCTTCCTTCCTTCCTTCCATCCTTCCTTCCTTCCTTCCTTCCTTTCTTCCTTCCTTCCTTCCTTCCTTCCCTCCTTTTCCGTTCATGTACTGCGCTCACCTCTGCGTTTCCCCGCAGGAATGGGTGACCTCCCTGGTGTTCCTGTACATCCTGCGGGACTCGGCGGGGTTGATCATGTACTACCCCACCCAGGAGTTCCCCTTCAAGGCCCTGGGGCGCCTGGACGACCCCGCCTTCAACGCCTCGGGGGTGACGCTCATGTTCACCCCCGCCACCAACAGCACCCGGAGGATCATGGCAAAAGTGGCTTCCAGCCCATCACTGAGGGGTAAAAGCTCTTAAATCCATGTTCCTGCAGCGTCTGGAGTGGACCTGACCCACCCTCATGGAGGGAGGGACAAAAGCATTTGTGCCATTTGATTTTTGAAGGGGAGAAAATTGTGGTGATGCCCGTTTTCGTTGTCGGAATAATCAGACAACAGCAGTGCTGGTTGTGTCTTTATTTTTTTCTTTTTTCAATATTAATTATTTATTCTAATTGCAGGTATAATAATAGAAGAGGTGGAAAACGAGGCAAAAATGGAAGAAAAAGGACTTTCGGAGGAGGAAACTATTGGTGTTGTTTTTAAGGATGACTTCTCCTACACGCTCAGATTTCAAGTGGGCAGAGCGGTGTTTCCAAATGAAGGCTTTGAGCACATAGGTAACAAAATAAATGAAACCCCAGGCTTTGGTTTTGCATTAAAAACTGTTCAGCTGGATTCTGTGCTGCTGTGCCACCCCAAAGGGATGGAGGCTGCGTGTGCCAAATGGCTCAAGAAAGACATGAGTTAAAATTTGAGGGTTTGTGCCTGTAAAAGGAAAAAAAATATCAGAGAAAAAAGCTGTAAGAACATAAAAGTCAGCCACAGTCAGAGAATCAGAGAATCCCAGAATGGTCTGGGGTGGAAGGGAGCTTGGAGATTATCCAGTGCCTTCTTGCCCCTCTCCCTTTTGTACCTTAACACATCAGATCATGCCTGGAAAATGAGAACTGTGTGTGCATTAACATCCCTGGCCAGAGATTTAACACATTGAAAGATAAAAGGCTTGATTGAGTAAACCCCAATCTTGATTTCCTCACCCTTATGTAAAACTCATTTTCAACCCCACATGTCATGCACAAGTATGTATATGGAAATGTAATGATTAATATTGATTCATTCTTTATTTAAAAATTTGTTTCCCCAACAGAAACGTGCTGGGATTTTTCAGCAAAGCACTGCAAAGTTCCTCTGTACTGGTATGGGGGCTTCCTCTCAGTGCAGTCCAGCATTGATGCAGCAGTCATAGAAGTAAGTGTGCTCATGGTGGAATTTACTGGTTTTCCCACAGTTCTGTGCTAACTTAAAATCCAAACTGATTAAACCAAAAATAGAGGGGGGAAAAAAACCCCTAAACACCAAGAAAACCACCAAGCCAGTTCATTTTTCCAGCCCTAGAAGTGTCCAAAGCCAAGATGAACAGGGCTTGGAGCACCCTGGGATAGTGGGAGGGGTCCCTGCCCATGGCAGGGGGTGGAACAAGGGGATCTTTGGGGTCCCTTCCAACCCAAACCATTCTGGGATTCTGTGATACTCTGATTTTTAATTTTTTTTTAATTAAGAAGTTATCAACTTCTTAAACAATTAGTGATATTCAAAATTTAAAAGAATGACAGATCATTCTCATGGCTCAAGGCAGGAAACGGAACAAGGATTTAACAGTGTTTTTTGCAAGTCAGCACAAGAAGATACTAATTATTGGTTATTTGCTTATAAGCATAACCATATTATTGACAAACAAATAATTTTAATGTTTGTAACCCCCTGCTTGTTCTCATGATGGCTATTTCATTGCAAAAATGAAATTTAATTTCTGATTTCCTTTAGATGAAAACCAACCACTCTGTATGGAAAGAAATGAAGTCAATTACTGGAGTTCACCTGCAAACTGTGATGAAACCTCTGTTTAAACTGGATTACATTTGGTTTATTATCTGTGCCATACTGAGCTACTGCCCATACATGCACTTTTTATCAGTGAAAGTTCTCAAGGAGAAGAAGAAGCTGAAGATATTGATGAGAGCAATGGGTCTGCAGGACATTTCCTTCTGGTAAATCTCAGAAATCAATGTGTAATTACAGGCATTATTTCATCAAGTGTATGGAGCAGCCTGGTCTGGTGGGAGGTGACCCTGCCCATGGCAGGGGTGGAATTAGGGGATTTTTTTGAGGTGTTAAACCATTCTGGGGTTCTCTGTGCTGGAGGACCTCTGTTTCCAAGCCTCTTGCTCTGAGGCAGGTTTTTGTAGTTGTTTTCTTGCTCTTCTTCTCCCTGAAAAGAGGAGGAGCCCTCCTGGTGGAGCAGGGGTGTGTGCAGCAGGTTCTGGATGGGGAGGGGTTGTTTGGGTGGAACAGGCAGAAACAGCAAAGAAACAACAAATTCTGGAGAACCCCTGAATGCTGAAGCAGAGGAGGGACACTGGGTCTATCCAAACTGCTCTATCTAACCCACCTGGGCATGGATATTTCACATCATTGGAAAGCACATGGGTGAAAGGTCCTGGCAGCAGATTCTGTGTCCCCCTGCTGCCATCACTGTCTGCAGAGATCTGGGCACGTGCCAGGCCTGAATTTGTGGAAGAACTTTTTTCCTGAGCACTGAACAGGCTGCTCCTTCACTGGAGATACTCCAGCCCCACCTGGACACATTTCTGTGCCTTGTGCTCTGGGATGTTCCTTTTTGAGCAGAGACATCGACCCTCAGTGTCCCTTCCACCCTGACCCTTCCTGTGCCTCTCTGGTATTTGCACCTGCCCACTCTGGAAACTGGAAATGGTTGAAAATACAAAATATTTGAATTCATACCACTTTGGCTATGCCATGGCAGGTGTTGTCATGCTCAAGGGCAGAAATAACTGTGCCTTCCCTTGTAGGTTATCCTGGAGTTTGCTGTACACTGTGTATGTCCTCATCACAGCCAGCCTGCTGACCTGGATTACCCTGAGTGAAGTTTTTAATCACAACAGCTTCTTAGAAGTGTATTTTTTTTATTTCTTTTATGGCATGGCATCTGTAAGTTTACATTTGTACTCTTATATAAGACACCTTTTTTTTTTCCTAATTAAAATATCTGAAAGACTGCAGAGACTTTAGGGCTGGTATTATATGAGAAAGTAAAAAAATACTCTGCTGTGATTTATTGTTATTTTTATAGGCTAGGTTTTAGGTTATTTTTTTGTATATTTTTTATACCACTCCCATTATATTTTGGGAGATTCTGACTCAAAATCAGAGTAAAGAGAGGTGCTAAAATGAGGCTGGGAGTGATTTGTCTGTCCCTATAAATCTGCCCTAAATCTCAGAGCTGTGTGCTAGACAAAGCCTTGTGTATCTGAAGGGAACAACTGAAATCCAGCTGGATCTCTAATTTTGCTGCTGTTTTGATGTTGTTTTATTTTTAATTGCAGCAGAAATGCATCCTGCTAACTAGTGGTTTTCTCTGCTGCAGATTCACTTCACTTTCCTGCTCAGCTCGTTGCTAAAGCAGCCAAACATTTCCAGTTTTGTGGGATTTCTCATTCACATCCTCTTTGGGGCACTGGGCTTTGTGACGTTGTTTGAAAAACTGCCACGAGCTTTGGAATGGATTTTAAACCTCTTCAGTCCTTTTGCCTTCACAGCTGGCCTTGCAACGGTATGTCCATAACAAAACAAGAGCTCAGCCCCCAAAATTCTACCAGAGTAGTAAAATCCACAATTTGCATCACCAGAACAACCCAGTCAACCCCCTCTGCTTTTAAAAAGAAAACTTGGCTCTGAAAAATCTAAAAAATCTGTGCTAAATTGTGGCAGAGATGGTTGGGCACTCAACAGCATCATGAATTTTATTGCAATAGATTTAAATCTATAAAATGAGCAGTGGGATGTGGCTGGTGGGTACCAAGGGCTGCAGGAACTGAAGGCTGGAAGTGCTGCCTTTGCAAACAGCACTTTGTAACTTCTGCATGGTTTGAAATTCAGCTTACTGAGGCATTTCTGGTGCTTGTGGTCAGAATAAACCCTCTGCCTCCGTAGAAACAGCGTCGTGGTCACGAGTGAATTGGTTTTGAGTGAAAATGGCTGTGATGACACAGCAGTAGCTCACAAAAAGTATTTCTGTCTGAAGGAAATGTTGCATCTGAATTTTGCTATTTTTGCTTTTTTTCCTCTCCTAGATGGTAAAGCTAGAAAAATATGGACCAGCATTTACCCCAGAGCTGTACCCTTTTTATAACCTGTACCTCATCCTGAGCCTTGACAGTGTCTTGTATTTCCTGCTGGCCATCTACTTCGATAAGGTTTTGCCTGGTGAGTGAAAATGAGAGGGGAAAAATGCAAACTTCATTGCTTTTTCTTCCATAATTCCCTGCTTTGTAGAGAGAAAGTTACCAAAGGGGTGGTGGGAGGTGAGAAAACTGCAGCCCTGCAGTGAGATCCTGCTCCTGCAGCCCTGACCACTGGGGTTGGAAGGGTGTGGTAGGACTTGTTCTGATTTTTTGGAACCAAGGGGGTTGTAAATGGGGTTGTGGCTGTGATTATTCCCCTCCTGCATTTACAGATGTGGACAATTTAAATTGCAGAGTTTATAAATTCTTTCACTCTGCTGGAAGTTCACGTTCTGCACTACTGGGGGAGCGGTGGCAGGGCTGGGCATTTACCGGAGTTGACAGATGGAGGTTTTGGGGTTGATATTTCACCTTCTCTGCCTCTGATTCAGGCAAGTACGGGGTCCCACATCCTCCTGCCTTCTTCCTGAGACCCTCCTACTGGCTCGGGGGCAGCAGTGGGTACGTGGGGGTGAGAGCTGGCAGCAGCCACGACCCCGTTCTGGGCGGCGACACCGAGCCGATGCCGCCGGGCTTCGATGGCAAGGAAGCCATCAGGTAAGGAGCTCCTTCTGGCAACAAAAATACAGCTCTGCATGGATTGTTTGGCTCTAGAGAGCACAGCCACGCTGCACTGGTGACTGTGAGGCTGGCAGCTGGCATTGTGGATGAGGTTAATGGAAATGTGTGAAGGGTAGCGGTTGTTCGGTGTTTTGTCCCACTCCGGAGCTGGATTTGAACATTTATTGGATGTGGGGCATCCTCCAACTCCCTGCCCTGCACTTCCCGCTCAGCAACGAGTCTGTTCCCCTTCCCCAGCATCTTCAAGCACGGAGTGTGCTGCAGAAAATGCTGCCCTGTCCATCCTTGTGGGGCTGGGTGGGCTCGTGGCTGGTGCTGCCTTCTGGTTGTCACCCCAAAGCAATCAGAAATCTGCCATAATAACAGCTGGGTCATCACTCCTAATTAAATATCCACATTTAAATCCTCCTCCTTCACTCACTAAATGTTCCTCGAGTTTGGCTTTGAAACCTTTTAAACAGCTTTTAGAAAAGCACAGGGCCTAATCCTGCTTTAAAGGTACCAGAAATGAATTATGTCAAGAGATTCCTTCTGCAGTTGGGAAATGTTCCCGCAAAAGTTTTCAAAGTTTAATTTGAGGCAGAGGAAACAGCCCCAAATTGTGATTCAATAAGTAATGGCTTGCTTATTTTTCTTTAGACTAAACAATATTAAAAAAATATACAAGAAGAACAACAAGAGCACCGAAGCTTTAAAGGGTAAGGCTTTGTAATTCTTTTATTCATTTTTCACTAGATAAGAACCCAAAGTGTTTGCAAATGTACTGGCTGTACTGAATTCTGCCTCTGGGCCTGTTAAATTATGTTGTGCAATGGTTATTTCTGCTGGGGTAAATTACTGGCAAATTTCTACCAGGTCGTTATCGCCCTGTTCCTTTCAGGAAAATCACTGTTTGTTATTTTTTGCAACAGCAGAAATCTTAAAAGCTGTGTTTTTGCAGTGATGAACCGCTCTAGAAATCCCCTCTCAAACCTCCCTTTCAAAATGTAAACTATTTTGGGCAAACTTGGGATTTTATGGCCAGATCTGCTGTCCCTGCCTGAGCTGTGTTCTCCAAGCACTTGCCAATGCAAATATTTGACACAGCCATAGTAAAGTCATGGGGTATTTGTTGAATGCCTTTGTTTAACAAGAACTCCAAGTGAAAATATAAGAAATAAAAAATACAAAAATATTAAAAATGTCAATATGGCCTCAAAGGTCTATGTTGAGTGGAAAAAAACCACACAAACACAACCTGAACAACCCACAGAAAGAAAAAGTTGGGTTTTTTTAATAAGAAAATGAGGGGGCAAAGTCTGGCTGCTTTGAAATATGTCTTGAAATCTCACATCTTGGAAAAGCTCTGGGTTCTCTTCTTCCTGAGGACTCTTTGAGCCACTCTAAAATAAAATGATATGAACTTCGTAGAAAACTGAAGTAAAAATTCTTTAAATAATGAAGATAATTAATTTATTCCCTCAATTCAGTCAAGACATAATTCCTTACTAAGCTTAGGTCTAACTCCTGAAGAACCAACCTGTGCTTTTGGATCTGGTTTTGCCTCTCAGTTTCTGAAGAAATGTCACTTCTGTCACCTGTGGCAACAGCTACAGGTCCAAGTCCACTTCTCACACACTTCCATCCTACGTTGTCCTGTTTTTATTCCAGGTTTGTCCTTAAATATATATGAAGGGCAGATCACTGCCCTGCTGGGTCACAGTGGATCTGGGAAAACTGCTCTGTTAAACGTGCTCAGTGGATTTTCCAAGCCTTCAGCAGGTGAGATGATGGGCCTGGATGCTGAGCTGTTGGTTTTTTCAAGTGTAAGGGGAAAATGAACAAAAAACCTCCAATTTTTCCCTCAGTCATTCATGCTGGGTTGTTGTCAGTGCAGATTTCTCTTTCAGCACGAGCTCCAGGGATAATGGATCCCTCATGTGTGCACCACGGTTATTTCTCCATCTGGATGACCTGGTGCTTTCCATGAGCTGCACATCTATAGGAAATATGTTTTTATTTGTAAGGGGGGGGGTTTGGTACTCTGAAATATTTTTGAAAGGTATTACATCTTTTGGCTGTCTGGTTATTTTGCTTTTTTGTTTTTTTTTTTTAATTTTTAATTTAACACTTGGGCAACATCCATGGTGCTTGAGTTAATGTCAAATATTTCATTCACCCCCCACTGTGTGCAGGTTCTGCAATGATCTACAACTACAATGCTTCTGAAATGTGGAATATGGAAGGAATGCAGGAAAGGGTTGGGATTTGCCCCCAGATTAATTTGCATTTTGAAGCCTTAACAGTGAAGGAAAACCTGAGAATTTTTGCTCACATCAAGGGGATTCAGTGGAAGGAAGTAGATGAAGAGGTTGGTATGTGCTTCTCAGCCACTGACTTCTCTTTTATGGCACCTTGGGCACTTTGTGCTTTATTGATAAAAAATGATCACCTGCATCTTGTTCTGTGGAAATAAGAACAAACTTGATTTAGTGGCAAAATGGTTTTCCAGTACCCTCTTATCCTCATGTCATGAGCTAAAACTCAGATTTGTCTTAATTATCTCCAAGCAAAGCCATTATGGGTAGGTAAGTTTGAAATCTTGAAGTTGTCATGTTTGTAGCCATTTAGGAATTCAAACCAGTGCTTTGGAAATGTGACTCTTGTCTTGTCTTTGTGTGTTCCCAAGGTGCAGAAAGTTCTCGTCATGATGGACCTCACTGATGTTCAGGACGTTTGTGCTGAAGTCCTGAGTGGGGGACAGAAACGAAAATTGTCTCTTGGAATTGCAATTTTAGGGAATCCCCAGGTAGGAACTGTTTGTTTTTATGCACACACAACATATGTTGTTTTGGGACCTAGCTTTGCATTTTGAGTTGTCACAGAGGCTGTTGTGTTTTCCCCCTGCCACTCCAGCCTACTAATTCACTTACTGGAAGGATTGGGGAATCTGGTTCAATCAGAGCCATACTTTTAATTAGAAGGGTGGTAATATTGCAGCAGGAGAAGGAGCAAAAAAATGAGCCATACTTGAGGGTGCATTCTCTTCTCTGAGCAAAACCATCCAAATAATGAAACCAGGTGATGCAAGTGTGGAACTGAGCCCCGTGAACACAGCTGGTGTTTTAGTTGAGAGGGTCACAACACAAAGCAACACACTCCATTTTCAGAAGGCTTCAAACCTGTTTTTATTCTAGCATGCATGCTTTTTATCCATTCTCACAAAACTCATAAGTTTACACTTTGCTCATTGGTCAGGAAAGAAAAAGTGCTCATTGGAACAGGCAGTTGCAGGTTTCTCTTATTTCTCCTTCTTTCTTTCTTGGTTTCTGTGTCAGTGACCTTGGTAGGAAATTCTTCCAGGGGTAAACATGGATTCTCTTATCATGGATCCTCTCTGGCTCACAGAAATCACTGTAAAACTGTCGTAGCATGGCATCCCCAAAGGGATAATAATTAGCATTGATTCCATGGTTCTCAGAAGGCTGATCAATCACTTTACTATACTATTCTACTCTTCTCATTAAGAAACGCATTGCTTTTATAGACAGTTACGATACATGTTGATCTAATTCGTTCTTTACTAAGAACACCATCACCATTGGCCAATTAAGAAACCACCCTTTGGTGAACAAATCTCCATAACACATTCCACGTGTTCACAACAACAGCTGCAGCTGCAGTGAAGATAAGAATTGTTCATCATTCTTTTCTCTGATCTCCTCACAGCCTTCCCCAGGACGATGCCTGGGAAAGTTGTGTTTCTCTCTGTGCCCAGAGAGCTGCTGCCACATAAAACCTCTCCCACAGGCGGGGCGTGGGGAGCTCTGAGCTCGTTGTCCTTTGCAGGTGCTGCTCCTGGACGAGCCCACGGCGGGGCTGGATCCCTGCTCCAGGCACCACGTCTGGAGCCTGCTGCGGGAGCGCCGCGCCGGGCGCGTCACGCTCGTCGCCACCCAGTCCATGGAGGAGGCAGACACTCAGGCTGGTGAGCCCAGACTGCCACCCTGGGGTGCACACCAGGGGTTTCCAGGGGCACAGCTCATGCGTGGGTCCCACTGTGGCACAGCTGGATGTGTTTTGTCTGACAGTGACCACCCAAGCCGGGCTGGGCAAAGGTTAAAACTGGGCTGATGTGTCCCTGCTAGGCTTTGCTCATGCTCCTCTCCAGGATAAAGCAGTCTTCTTCAGGATAAAGCACTTCCACTTTCTCTGGAATTGTCTCTATGTCAGTAAAATTCAGTTTGTTTTCCTTTATTTTTATTTTACTTGCCGCTATTCCCATTTCTGTATTATTCCTGTGCTGCGTGGGAAATTCTCCAAAAGCCCATAAGAATGCAGAACTAAAAGAATTAACCATGATGTTGAGAAGAAAGGCATTGGTTTAAAAATATTTTTTTAAAAAGACCTTCAGGGCTGGCCTGGATTTACTCCTCTCAATTTATTATTAAAATGTCTGCTGAGTTCAGAAGGAGCCGAGTGAGGTCAGTCTGCTGCACTCTTGTAAATCCCCCTAAATCCTTTGCATTCCCTCCTCCTTAGATCGGAAAGCTTTCCTCTCCTGTGGGAGATTACAGAGTGTTGGCTCATCTCTCTACTTGAAGAGAAAGTGGGGAATTGGCTATCACTTAAGGTAAACCCTTTTGTTTTGGTCATCACTCTTTTTGTGAAAAGCTTCTCATTCTCATATTTTGTTGTAGAATCTGTGTTTTTGTAGAGTTTATCTGGACAGTAACAAAAATCCTGACAATTCATTTTAGAAGAGCTTAAAGGCTGCCAAAATTTCCCTGCTTTGGACAACAAGCTGCCCTTCTTTGGAACCCAACCCTGAAAGCTCTGAGCACACAGCTAAAATGACTTTGCAGCTGAAAGGGGACCAGAGTGAGGTGATCCATGATGCCAGAGTGATGCTCAATGGCTTTGATGCAAAGTTGTTTTTTCCTAGGAGTTTGATTCCTAGTTCTTGGTTTAGCAGCATTGTCCAATTCTTACCCTTAACCATTTTGTGTGCATGCATGGCAAAAACAGGGGCACTGCAGATGGCTGTAAAAATTCCCACTGAAGTTCTGCCCAGTTTTGGAGGTTTCCCTATGGAAGAATCACCACTGGCTCTGTACTCCAATCAGATGACGCACACATTTTTTATTTCTTATTTAACATTATAACAACGGGGCTTTTTTAACAGGATGCACATAAATGACCTGTGTGACCCAGAGCTTGTGTCATCCGTGGTCAGACAGTACATCCCTGATGCTGTGCTCAAGGGGCAGAAGAAGGATGAGCTGTGTTTTAGGCTGCCTCTGGAAAACACTGACAGCTTCCCAGGTGAGAAACCTGCCCCTGTGCCAGGATTTTAAAGGAAAACCCACTGGTGGGAACAAGGGAAATCAAAGTGAAGGAAATAATTATGTTTCTTAGTCCATAATGTGTGGTATTAGGAAGCTGCATAAATATCAGTTTTACAAAAAAAAAGCGCACGTGCTAATATTAATAATGAAAATGAAAAACAGAAAATCCACCATCTGACCTACGAACTAAAATCCACTGACCCTCTTCTGCTTTCGGGATGGCCTGTGTAAACCAAAACCACAGAATTTTCCACTTTTACCTCTAAGGCACACAATAAATTAGTGATGACTTGTGGGTCTTGGGGATTAATGACGTGAATGCTGGAACTTCCAATGTTAATTGGCTGAGATTGTTAATTAACACTGGCTGAGTCTGTGCTCAGCACTCAGCCTGGGCTGAGCCTGGCTGTTCCTCCCGTGCAGATCTGTTCAGCCACCTGGAGAGCAGCTTCCTGCAGGGGGTGGTTAGTTACGAGGTGACCAGGACCACCCTGGAAGATGTTTTCCTGAAGCTGCAGGGTGAGGAAGCCGTCGATCCCGAAGGTAAAGCGTTGACCCCCTGTGGAATATCTCTTGTCCTCTTAGTTTATTTAATGGCCTTCAAATTTCACATGGGGCAAAGCAATCTTTGCATTTGGTCTTTAACTTTCATTTTGGTAAGTGAGGAGCACCTTCACTCTGAAATATTTGATTTACACACCTTGCCACTTGGGGCGTTATTTCAAATTTACATTAATAAATTTCAGTTTATATCAATATTCAGCAGAATATGAATCACTGACAAATATCCTGTTTTTTAGCAAAAATACATTAAGCAAGCATGACATCCCTAAAGTTCCATCTAAATGTGTGTTTTAATTGAATATCTAATCAATTTCTGCTAAATGTCAATATTGAGAGGCCTAGAGTGGCTCAACTAGAGTGGCTTAGTTGTGTCCCACTTGCCTTCAGTGAGGAACATCATCTTGGGGAAGCCCAAATTATTCTGTCTTGGCTTCCCAAAGGGTTTCAAGGATGAGGATTAAGGCTCATGTTGGAAGGGCATTTATTTACCTTTGAAGGGTTGTACAGCCCAGACCAGGAGGTGGGAAGGGATAAAGTTTGGAGAAGGCACTTCCCAAGGCCAGTGAAGATCTTGGATGTGTTGCCACACTGGCCAGTCTGAATTCACCAATATAAATTCTGTTCTGGATGAATTATGGCCCCTTTCCTCTGCACTTCTAACTCCTCTCTCTCTAAAAAATATTTTAAAAAGAAAAAAACCAATCAAAGCATCCCTCAGTTCAGAGCAGAAGATCCCTGATGATTGTTTGGGATTAGAAGGTGTCCTTTGAAGGCTCTTTGTGGGTAATGGCATTTCATGGTGAACACACAGGAGAGGGAGACCTCGAGGAGAGGGACCAGAACCTCCCGTGGCTCTCCAAGCAGGGGATCCTGGCCATGAGTGGGATGATGCTCTGGAGGCAGCAGGTGTGTGCTGTGCTGAGAATTCACCTGCTCAGACTGAAGCACGAAGGAAAATTCCTCAGGGGCATGTAAGTACAGAAGCTCCCACCTGCCCTGCAGCAGCTCAGGAGGGAAAGTACAGAAGCTCCCACCTGCCCTGCAGCCCTGGAGCAGCTCAGGAAGGGTTTAAATACTGCTGGAGATGTTTGGAAGCGGAGAATTAGGTGGGAAATGTTTTAAAGCTGCAAAAATAGGGAAAGTATGGACTTAGCAGGAGAACTCTGGCTTGCTTAAGTTTTGAATTTCCCCGTAAATCACACAATTACTTATTGGTGGATTTCCCCTGGCCTCACTTATGGTCTGTATTTCCATCTAGATTGCTGTTATTTGGAATATTTATCCTTCCACCACTGATGGTTTTAATGCTGTTTCATCTGTGGCAAAACTCCAGTAGCTGGGAAATCACATCTAGCCCGTATTTTCTTCCCACAAAAGAGAAAATTCAAAATAGATCTACAAACCTCCTCATCTTCAATGACACAGGTGAGGAACAACATGTGAGGCTGACTCACCTTCTGCATCAATGTGAATTTTATTATAATTGACAGAGCAACCTTGCAAATGCCATAAATATATAAAGGACTGTGCATTGAGAGGTGTTTTCTTTTGAGCAAAAGCAAATGCAGCTCTAGTGATTATATAGGTGATATGCAAGAGTAATGAACCAGGAAATCGTGAAAAAAAAAGCAATAAATAAACTAAGTTTGAAACATATATTTTGTTTAACCAGTTTAAATAAATAGGAATATATATATAGGAATATGTGGAAATATATAGAAATATATATATAGGTGTATATATATATATAGGATATATGGGAATATATCCCATATATATATAGGAATATGTGTTTAGGACACATATTCTTATATATGTGTCCAAAATATATAGGAAATATATGTTTGCTTAGAATCTCAATATTTGGAGTTTTTAATATAACTCTGCTTTGCAAGTAAGAACTTATTTATATGAAAGTGTTTCTATTTAAAGAAAAAAGTCCCTCTAATGACTCTTAATTTCTGTCCTTGACTTGATTTCAGGATCAGAAATCGAGGATTTCATTGCTGCTTTGAAGATTCAAAACATAACCCCAGAAGTAACTCCGGAGAAAAACATCACAAGGCTTCCAGATTATAATGGAGCTATAAAAATATCCCTGGAAGGCAAGGTGAGGGATATTTTTTTTTCCCTTCTTTCATCCTGTACATCAACAGCATTTCCTGAGAAGTGTTTAAATGAGAGTAATAAACACACCCATCATATTTTCTGGAAAAATCCTCTTGCCCAGGATTCTTCTCCTGGGAAGCTGAGAAGCCTCAGAGAAAAAGGAGAACAGTAATTATCTCATTTTCTCCTCCTGTGTTTTGCTCCTTTGGAGTAAAGGAGATGGTATAATATAATATAATATAATATAATATAATATAATATAATTAATATAATATAATAATAAATTAGCCTCCTGAGACCATGGAGTCAGATTCATCATTCCTCCCTTCCTCTGGGAACCCCACAAATACAAGATGCGCCAGAAAAGGGAGAATATTTTTTTGGTATAAAAGGAGTTTCAGTAGTGCTGCTCACACCTCTCAGGGACATGAAGGCCTTTTTTTATTTTGACATCTCCAGAGCCACCAGTTCACGGTCATGTGCAGCCCAGAGCCCATCAACTGCTTCCCTGTGCTGGTGAACATCCTCAGCAACACCTTCCTGCGGCTCTTCAACTCCACCGCGCGCCTCCGCGTCTGGAGCCAGCTCTTCTACACGGTGAGGGTCCTGCCCTGCTGGCCACCCTCAGCTGGGGCAGCTGCACAGATGGGGACTGCACAGCCTGGGGCTGGGGGAGCACCTTCCAAGGGCTCGGGGCAGTGGTCCCACTGCTGGTGGTTCCTGGGGGTATTTAATGGTGATTTTTCCAAGGGTTCTGCGGGGTTTCGGTACTGTAAGGAATTTGTGCTGTTTGGAGAGGATTTGGGATTGTTCTTGGAGAAGTTTCAGGGTGATCTAGTTGTGGCCTTCCAGTCCCTGATGGAAAGATGGAGAGAGGCTGTTTATGAAGGCTTGGAGTGAAAGGCCAAAGAAGAATGTCACTTTCCACTGAGCCAGATTGGTTCAGATTGGATATTAGGAGGAGATTGTTCCCTGGGAGGGTGGGCAGGCCCTGGCACAGGGTGTCCAGAGCAGCTGTGGCTGCCCCTGGATCCCTGGCAGTGCCCAAGGCCAGGCTGGATGGGGCTTGGAGCCACCTGGAATAGTGGAAGGTGTCCCTGCCCACAGCAGGGGTGGGCTGAGATGATCTTTAAAGTCCTTTCCAACCAGGCCATGCTGATGAGTGTGGTGGGGATACAACAGTGATCTTTGCAAACCCCACCTTTCCTCAGCAACAAAGAGTTGGTCTCCATCCTCAACAATTTTCAGTAACCCAAATTCTTTCTGCAAATTCTAGGATGCTAAATGTCATTATTTTGTTCTTTTTACCTTGTTTTCTGTTCTTAAACACCACTGACTTACCATTACTGCTCTTGTTCAACCAACTCATGAGCATTGTGCCAGCCAGATTTTCCCTGGCAACATCAATCATGGATGACTGAATTTCTCCCCACAGGGAGAAAACCCAGAGCTGAAGAACTACATTTTTTTTGGCTTATTCACCTACCTGCTGGTTTTGGCTGCTGGTTTGCCTCCTCTCTTTGCGATGAGCAGCGTGGAGGATTACAAGGTAAAGAGCAGAAGGAGTGAATGCAATGCAAAAGGTGTGGAGAGCACCAGTGGTGAGGCCCTGGCACAGGTGCCCAGAGCAGCTGTGGCTGCCCCTGGATCCCTGGAATGTCCAAGGCAAGGTTGGATGGGGCTTGGAGCAGCCTGGGACAGTGGAAGGTGTCCCTGCTGTGGCAGGGATGATCTTTAAGATCCCTTCCAACTCAAACCATTCCATGATTCTGTGGTTTCTAGGCAGGATGATAGAAGAAAATCAGTCAGATTAGTACCAAAGTGCACTTCTCTGCATCCCAGGGAGCCAGCTGGGGCTCACAATAATGTGGATGTTAACAAAGCTTTTGAGATCTGAATGATTTTATATTTTTTTTCCGTTTTAGGAACGATGTGGTTTTACACAATGGTTGAACTAAGAATTGGAAGTGCTCAGAAAGGAGAGGGAGGGAGGAGCAAGGGAATAGAGAAGGAGCAGGGATGATGTTTTAGACTCTCCCTTTTCTCATTTTTGTTGTTTTTGCAGCTCCAGGCTCGCTCCCAGCTGCGGCTGGCGGGGCTCTTCCCCTCAGCCTACTGGTGTGGGCAGGCTCTGGTGGACATCCCCTTCTTCTGGAGCCTGATGTGCCTCATGTTTGGGCTCCTGCTGCTCTTCACCCGCATCTGCCCCTTGGAGACCCGTGCTGTGCTGACCCTGGTGAGCTCTGGGCAAAATGGGTGAATGGGAGCAGCTCCCTTCCCTCATGTCACAGCAGGGTTTGGCTTTAGAGAGTTTATTTGGGCAGGTTGTCATATATCCACAGGCACCTCCTGGTCACTGATGTCTCTCTCTCTCCAGCTCATTTGCATCTTTGGTTATGGAATATCTCTTGTCCTCTTCGTTTATTTAATGGCCTTCAAATTTCACATGGGGCGAAGCAATCGTTACATTTGGTCTTTAACCTTCATCCTGGTAAGTGAGGAGCACCTTCACTCTGAAATGTTTGATTTACACACCTTGCCACTCGGGGCTTTATTTCAAATTTACATCAATAAATTTCAGTTTATATCAATATTCAGCAGAATAACCTGAATCACTGACAAATAACTTGGTTTTTTTAGCAACAATGCATCAATATTGGAAGTAGTTTTCCTGCTTTATTCCAGGTGAATTATGTTGCTTTTATGCACAGTGACCATCATGAAGTGCTTTACTACACCTGTATGCTGATTCCTATGTTTCCCCCAGTGGGCTGGATCATGTTCTCTGGACTAGTAAGCAAAACACATCCTACTAAATTCAATAATCATCCTAATGGTGCAAACTGGCAAAGCAAGAGGCACTTCCCAAATTCCCAGTCGAAAAGAAAGAAAGAGGGAAAAGGGAACAGGAGAAGTTCCAGGCTGTTGAGTGAGAGAAGAGGCCAAGATTTGACCTGTTAATCCTTAGTTTTATTGGGATATTTTTGCTTTGTTTAGTCACTAAGAGCTGTTACAGTGGCTGTATTTTGGCAGCAAGGGTGGGATGGGAGGGGAAAGTGGTGGAGTGGGGAAAACCAGGAAGGAGGAAATGAGCTGGGAGAAAGCCAAAGACCTGGGAAGAGAGAAGCAGTGATAGAAAAGGTCAACTTAACCTGACTGATTTGAGGCCTCTGAATTTCTGTAGCCAAGGAAGCCACAGCCCATTGAGGCAGTGAGAACCAAAGAAAAAATGCAGATCAAAGCTCCTTTCTCCCATCCTGAAGAAAAGCTAAACATCCCTCCCTGCCACACTTGCTCTGACCCTGCCCTGAGACACACTGTGCTGAGGAGTTTTCTAATTGACTGATCTCCTTTTCTTCCAGAATTTCCTCATGTACAACGATTACAGCATTTTTGAGACGTGGAATTACATCTACATGCCTGTCTTTGCAGTAAGGAGGGACTTGGAGATGGTTGCTTGGGCAGGGATGGCTGTCACTGATGCGGTGGGCTTGCAATGGGCTTGTAAACTCTCCCCATAAAAAAAGGATGGGTTTTGTAGTCAAAATTTCCCATTAAGTGTTGGCAGGGGAGGCAAATTCCAAGAAATCCTGGGCTTGTGCCTGATGTGGCCCCTGGATGCTGCAAAAATGGGGCAGGGGCTCAGTGGAGCTCATGTAGAAGGCAGAGATATTTTTAATTAACTGATCGTGCCAAAGCTGCTTCTACAAAAGGATGAGAAGATCTCCCATCCCATGGGATGTCTGTTGGGGTGCAGGTGGATTATCTGGGCTAGAGCTGCTGTAAGAATTCAAGGCTTTTGCAAATAATCTGCATATCAGAGAGGAATCTCTGCAAAACATCAGTTTATCTCCTTGCCCCTGTAGGCCTTTTCAACAGCTGAAATTAATGAGATGTGTCACTGCATCCCTTTATAATTAAAATTAACAGGGTGTGTTGTTACCTTGTCTCCACACAAGCCTGATCAGTGTCTGTTTTCAGCCGTACATCCACTCTGTGATTTTTGCTTTCCTCCTGCGCTGTTTGGAGATGAGATATGGAGAAGCAGTCCCAGGATTTGATCCCATCTTCAGGTGGGTCCCAGGGATTCCTTGTGAGCCACAGCTATCCCAGCCTGCAGGGTGGGCTTGGAGCTGCACAGCCTCCTGACAGCAGGAGGGAAAACGTGTTATCTGAAAAATGTTTGTCAGCGTGTGGATAAAGTTAGTATTTTTAATTTTTTCTATGTCCTTGAGAGGATAAAAATTGTGATTTCAGCTTTTTTTTTAAAGGTTCGTAGCTGACATTTCAGGACATTTCCCTACAGGGGGTAAATTATAGTTCCAAATTGAAACAGAAGGATTTTAACTCCTATTCAAGGGTGTCAGTATTGCTCCAAATACAATGGAGAATTTCCCTAAATCTTCATCAGGTCAAAGTTGTCCAAGTGCTCTGTGCTTAACTCTCACCAACAACAAGTGACCAACCACCTGAGGGAGAAGATTTATAAAATGTATTTAATTACCAAACACTACCAACTATGGGAGTTAAATGCCCATATTGGTTTGCAAACCTGCCACGTGTATTTTAATTCTCCTTGACCAGATGATTGGCATGTCTGGAGCAGGGAACCAATCAATAATTAAAGATGAAGAAAAGCTAAAGCTGGCCTTTATTTTCTCAGCCATGCCAGTGAAGTTTAGCTTTTCCTGCTGAGGAATAAATACTTGAGCAAACACCATCTGGGGAACAGCTCAGTGATCCTTGTGTGTCCCTTCCAACTCTGAGCCTCTGAGCTCCCCGAGGGCAAATAAATTTTGGGTTGCGTTGGTGCTGCCAACAAAATAAATTTAAGGGACCACACTTTAAGTGTGAGCCCTGCAATGAATTTAAAATGTGACAGCACTAAAAGTGGGATCCTCAGTAAGCACATTTCACTGCCCCAGAGGTTTGAGGCTTACCAAAAACATTTATCTGGCAAAATTTGGGCCTGGAAGGGGCCATTTCACAGGTTCCTTTCTAATGTTTGTGTCACCAGCTTCAACCTCAGCTGGCAAAAAAGTATTAAATTGACAAAAAAAATAGGGAATTTGATGCTTTGAGGCAATTTTATTTATTTCTTTCCTGCAACTGTGGTGGGTAGTTCAGGACCCAGTCTGTGCACTGGGAGATAAATTTGAAAACTATTATACTTATTTCTAGATATAAGTATGCATTTGTGTCGTCTCTAATTATACTGGGAAAAAGCTTATAAACACAAACGTTTTTGGAAGTGATTCCCAGTGAAAGCATCTCTCCTCCTCTGCGGGAAAATGATTTGTAGAAAATTTTTAAAATTTGACAGAAGGCTCACATAATGTGTATCTGTGTGTAAGTTTTGAGATAAGAAATATTGACTTAGAAATGTTATAGAATAGACGTTGTTGAGAGAGAAACTGAAGTAAAAATAAGTTTTAAGATATGGTTTTGCAAATAAGACTAGATACTTTAGAGAAGCAGAATTATGAAAGATTCTTTGTAGTAGGATTCATGAGGGGTAATTGTAGATGATTAGACATTTAGATGATTAGACATGATGTTAAGACATTTATAATACAGCGTGGCCAAAGTTGATAGGTTAAGAAATGCTTATAGTGTATTGTAATTAGGAGATAATTGGCTTCTGATTGTGATGGTGTGAGTTATAACACCTGCATTGTCTCACCCTTCTCGTGAGACTGAAAATGGAATAAAAGTTTTTAAAACACCTCTCAGTTACCCCACCTCTGGCTCAGAAAAGGGCTAAATCTGCCATCCCTGCACCCGTAGGATCCAGCAGAGAAGAGAGGTGCCCCAGCAGAACCAGGAGCAGGCTGCAGAGGAGCCCCCCGAGGTGCAGGCGGAGCGCGACAGGGTGCGGGGCGCGCTGGCCGCGCTGCAGCACGAGCAGGTGACTCCAAACCCTGCACTGCTCTGCTTTCCATTCTCCATCACTGCCATTCTCTCACCTGCCTCTGCTTTCTCAGCTCATGCACTCGGATTTCTGATGCGATCTCACGGTCACCCTGGCACCACAAGGACTTTAGCTCGCCCCATTATTTTTATTCCCTTCCTGGATATTTTCCTGTTTGGCTTTTTTTCCCCCCCTCTTTCATGGCTTTTTAATTTATAAATTTTCTCTCTTTCAAAGTCCTGCTTAATGGTAAGAACAGATCAGCTGTCTCATGGTGTGGGAGGAGAATTTTTATTTCCCTCTCTGTCTCCTCATAGGACTTGGTTGTTGTCAACAGTTTGCGCAAGGAATACGAAGTCAGGACAGCCACTTCCATCTGCAAGAAAAAGAAGAAACTTGCTGTCAAAAACCTCTCTTTTGGTGTTAAAAAAGGTTCAAGTACTTTTCTGCACTGCCTGTAATATAACTGACTAAAATCTAAAGGGAAGGCCTCGTTTGGAGGCAATATTTTTGTTAGAATTTTCTTGTGGGCATTGAGATCTGACACTCTGGGCTCCTGCATTCAAAGTTTTCATTTATGGGGATAAAACAACCCTTTCTCCTACTGTACTTTTAAATACTACATAAAATACAGGGGAGAAGTCGTATTACCAAGAAATATTATTAACAGTTGTTGCATATTTTTTCCAGGAGAAGTCTTAGGTCTGTTAGGACCCAACGGAGCTGGGAAAAGCACAACTCTGAACATGATTTCTGGAGGTGTAGCAGTGACTGCTGGGGAGGTAGGTGGCTTCTTGGAGCAGCTGCAGAGATGACCTTCATACCTCTAAAAATTAAGGATGTGATAAGGCAAGCCAGCAAAATCTTCCTACGGTCAGGGGATGTATGGATTTTTATGTACAATCTATATTCCTGGATATTTACAGAGCTGAGAAAAAGTGTTGATTTATGCCAAGCATAAACTCTAGTGTTCATCAAAGTCAGTGTTACAGATTTAAGAGTTTGAGCAACAGGAAATCTTCAGCTGGCGTTGGAAACCCATTGTGAAATGTCTCAAGCCCTGTAAGAATTGTTGACATCTAAAAAAACCCAAAAATAACACTCTCCATAAACAGCCTTGCAAAACCAGGAAATTGAAAACGAATGTGGGCAGCGTTGGGCCAGTAACAATCCATCATTAATTACGTGCAGAATGATTAATGGCATGTACTGGGGGAGGGGAAATGCCATTGCTCTTACAGATTTGGGTCTGAAGGTTGGAAATAGGAAAGTGTGACTAGGAAAAGACAGGCTGGTGTTGGTAATGTTACCCAAAGTGAAAAAGCAGATGGAGCAGGATCACCCTGCTCATGGAGCCCCACTCCCAAGTGGCTGCTGACCACACAACTGCTTGTCTTGGCCAGTTGGACGGGGCTTGGGGCAACCTGGGCTGGTGGAAGATGTCCCTGCCCATTGTAGGGCTGGGGTGGGATGAGCTCCAAGCCAAAGCACCCTGTGCCTGTGCGACCCCACAGCTAGAGCTGTGTGTCTGTGCAGGTGCTGCTCGGGGGCCAGGATGGAGCCCCCCGAGGGGCCCTGGGCTGGTGCCCACAGCAGGACCCACTCTGGCCACACCTGACAGTGCTGCAGCACCTGGAGGCCTTCACTGCCATCAGGGGAATGAGGGAGGAAGATGCTGCTCTCGCCATCAGCTGGTAGGAAGCCAAATGATCTCATCTGTTGGTTCTCCCTCCCTGCTGAGGCAGGGAGCCTTCCAGCCTGTCTGTCGCTGCTAGAAGTGAAGGGATGGGACTGTTTTCAAGCTAAGAACAATTTATTGCTCAGATAAACATCAATCTCAGAGGCCATGAGATTTTAGAGGAGCAAGCATTTGGCGATAGCTCAAGGGTAGTCACAAGTTTCTTCATTATAAGGCAATATAGAACTTTCTAAACCAATGGACAGTTGGCACAGGGTTTATTTTGCTTTTCTAACCTATCACCTTTACCTACTTCTGCTGCACTGCAAATACTTTTGTCTTATGGCTGCTGTCTCACTTGCACACAAATGCTTCTGTTATAACTTCTAGACTCTTAGATTATTCCATACAACCCCACCCTTACACTATGAACCATTCACCATCTTATCTATAGTTTCTCACTTACTTAAGGCATACTCTCACCTACAACTATAGGAATACAAGTTTATTATTTTTCTGCTTTATATCTGCGTGTTGTATTTTTGCATCAATCTAGGCTTCTTCCAAAGCTGTAGATGAAATCCTTCAGTGTCTGTGGAAGTTTCTGTTCTTATGATTCCCACACCAGCCCAATCACTCTGTGATTTTATAGGGTGGGGAAGGGTTTCTCTGTTAACAAATCTGGCTCATATGGTTAAGAGCCAACATCTTCAATGCCTCTCACCTTAGAGAGGTGACTTCTCCTGATGAGGTCTGCTATTTTATACTGTTCCCAGTCTCTTGCCTATGAATATTGTAGCCCAAGTTTACCTGGGAAAATTCAGAAAAAAAAAATCAAACTTGTCTCAGTTCATGGCTAGTTGCATGAGTAACTCACTTCTCTCATTAGCTGCACTTCCTGCCTTGAATTTCTGCAATAATTCCTCAATTTGACATCCAAGTTAGGAGCAGAATCCCCAAGTAAGCCAAGGTGATGGATATCAACCAAAACATGTCAGTGTTCCTCAGCACCCCTGGCCACAGAGGCTGCACACCAAAATGGTCATTTGGGGCTTTTCCCTTTCCGTTCCCCACAGCATAGGAAGGGCCTTGGATCTCCTGAAGCATTTCAAGACCCCAGCAAGGAGTTTATCTGCTGGAGAAGCCAGAAAGGTACGTGTTGGATTTGTCTTTGCTTCTTCCCCAAAGCCTGCTCGCTCTCTCTTGGACGTGGTGCAGAGGAAACCTTCAGTTGAGTGGGTTCCTGGCATCATTCATTTAGATCAATGCCTTTTGAATCCATCCTGGCAGGATTCCCTTCCTCCTTCTCACCCCCTTTTCCTATTCTTCTGCACCATGTGCTTAATAAGTGCCAACCACAAATTGGATTTACAATCACCTCTTCATGCCCCACCACCTACATCTTCCAGTAAATGGGATGGAAAACCACTTTCACATCTTTGGCAGGCTCAGGAGTTCTGGGGAAATCTGATTTTGAGAGATTAAAACATTAACTGAGAACACCTGAAGTGGGATTTTTTAAAATCCCTGTTCCTTTTGTACTTTGGAATCAAGAGCTTCAGCTTTGAAAAATTCACGGGGATTAAGGTGCACCAGTTTTGCAGGTGAATAAAGGAGCCCTGACCTGATGTTGTTCCCATTCCAGCTGTCCTTTGCTCTGAGCATCCTGGGAGGCCCAGCAGTGATGCTTTGGGACGAGCCCTCCGTGAGCATGGACCCCAAGGGGCAGCGCTGCATGTGGTGAGCAGCCCTGGCCTGGCAGAAACGGGAATCTGGGACAGTTCAGCAGGATGGGCTCACCCTCCCCATGGCAGGAGCTCTTGGGCAGGCAGAGGTGACAGTGTAGAGCTGTCTTTTCCCTTTTTCCCGGTGCCCAGGGGATGGGGAGAGCTTGCTGAGCTCCTCACCCAGCTGGCAGCAAGCCCTGTAACATAATGGTCATCAATACACCCCAAAAAATGACCCCATAATGATCATCAGTACACCCCAAAAAATGATCCCATAATGATCATCAATTCACTGCAAAAAATGATCCCATAATGGTCATTAATACACCCCAAAAATGATCCCATAATGGTCATTAATACACCCCAAAAATGATCCCATAATGGTCATTAATACACCCCAAAAATGATCCCATAATGGTCATTAATACACCCCAAAAATGATCCCATAATGGTCATTAATACACCCCAAAAATGATCCCATAATGGTCATTAATACACCCCAAAAATGATCCCATAATGGTCATTAATACACCCCAAAAATGATCCCATAATGGTCATTAATACACCCCAAAAAATGACCCCATAATGGTCATAAACACACCCCCAAAAATGATCCCATAATGATCATCAGTACACCCCAAAAAATGACCCCATAATGATCATCAGTACACCCCAAAAAATGACCCCATAATGATCATCAGTACACTGCAAAAAATGATCCCATAATGGTCATCAATACACCCCAAAAAATGACCCCTAATGGTCATTAATACACTCCAAAAAAATCTCAGTAGGCACCAGCTGAACCTGTGCATTTGGTACAAAAGACAGAAATTTCTGTTTTCTTCAGAGCAAGAGAAGAAATTGTAAGAAGTTCTCCCTTGAGTCATTCAGGGCTGGTGTTTGCTTTAGCTTTTCATCACCAGTTTCCACCATCAGTGCAAAATTTGGAGGGATGCTGACATGACAAATAACAACAGAGCAGTGGCATCCAGGTCATCTTTAAACGAGAAATCTGAAGTCTTTTAAATAGTTCTTTGCTTTTAAATAACTTAAAAAGTTGTTTCTAGGGACGGAGACATAGAGCAGTGTTGGAGTCCTGGATGCTGAGAATTTTAAGCTTTCAGTGCTGAAGGGCACAGACCCACAAGAAAATACTATATTTGACCTGAGGCTTCCAAAATTGATTGATAGCACTGGGATTGTGGGTGTGTAGTTGGTTAGAAGTGTGTGATATCACAGGGTGGAAAACTCAGAGTTTGAGTTTTAGAATATAGTAGTAGATGTGGGGCAAGATGGAGGTTTTAGGGTAGAGGCTGGTCCTTCTTCTTCACCTTCTTCTCCATGGGTTTGGGTGGTTTTGTGTAATTGGACAGAAAAGTCCTCATTGCAGACATTGAGGGATCAGTTATTGGGTCAAAAATTGAAATAATTTAGGTGTGATTCCTTAATTGGATAGTTTGGCCTTAAAAGACCTTGTATAGAAAGATAGTCATTGTGTAACCTGTTAGTAGAATGCTGTAGAGCTCATGACTTGTAATGTAGATAAGAAATAATAAAGCCTGAACAGGAAATACCAGCTGTAGCGCCTCAGCCCCCACCTGGCAGAGGTAGAAAAAGAAACCAGGAGCTGGCAGAGCAGGAGGTTTTCTGCGGCTGTTCCAGGAGGTGACTGTGATCCCTGTGTTCCCAGGAGGATGATGGAGGCCTCGGTGAGGAGCAGGGAGAGGGCAGCCATCCTCTGCACGCAGTCCCTGCGGGAGGCGGCGGCGATGTGTGACCGCGTGGCCGTCCTGGTGTCCGGCCAGCTCCGGTGGGCACGGCAGCGGGGGGCTTGGGCTGGGCCTTGGGGCTAGTCTGGGCTTAGTCTGGGTTAGTTCGGGGGTCCTTTGGGGTTAGTTTGGGGGTAGTTTGGGGTTGATTTGGGGTTATTTTGGGATTAGATTGAGGTTGGGGTTAGTTTGGGGTTAGTTGGGATTAGTCTGGGTTAGTTTGAGGTTATTTTGGAGTTAGTTTGGGGTTAGTTGGGGTTCATTAGGAGTTATTTTGGGTTAGTTTGGGGTTAGTTTGAGGTAAATTTGGCATTAATTTGGGGGCTGGGATTATTTTGGGGTTAGTTTGGGGTTATTTTGGAGTTAGTTTGGGGTTAGTTTGGGTTCGTTTTGAGGTTGTTTGGGGTTATTTGGGGTTAGTTTGGGGTTGGTTTGGGCTTATTTTGGGTTAGTTTGGGGATTGGGGCTAGTTGAAGTTATTTTGGGGTTATTGGGGGTTAGTTTGGTTTTTTTAATTCCTAATCTAATGGAAAATACAGGTTTGGATGCTCCCATGTGTGTAACAATCAGTTTTTTGAAGTAGCATGGTTTGAAGAGCTGATGAATAAGAGGATGTACAGCCACTCCTCGGCTCCCTCAAGCCATGGATTTATTTGCTGGTTTTGGTGGTTTGAGCAATGTTTTCCCCCCTCTGCAGGTACGTCGGTTCCCTTGAGGATCTCAAAAGGAAGTTTGGCACAAGTTACCACCTAGAACTGAAAATGACAGACGCGGGGCACAGAGATGCTCTGCACACCGAAATCCTGAACCTCTTCCCCCGCGCAGCTCGGCAGGAAAGGTCAGTGCCCACAGCCTGGATTTGGGTTGGGATGCTCTCTTCTTCCTACTGACCTTTACCTGGAGCACATTTATCCTACAAACCCCCCCAAACTGCACTGCTGAGTCACAAGATGAAGAATTCATTTTTTTATTACTCTTTCAGGACTTCTTCCATGCTCACCTACAAGATTCCAGTGGCAGATGCACTACCTCTGTCCAGGTCTTTCTCCCAGCTAGAAGCAGGTAAAAGGAAATAAGCAGTTAAATAAGGAAATCACTTCCAAATGGTTTCTGTGGGTTTGGTTTTTAAGGATGCTTTCTCCATCCCCCCGCAGCTAAACGGAATTTCAAGCTTGAGGAGTACAGCTTGTCACTGAACACTTTGCACCAGGTAGGCTGATGCAGGAGCTCCAGGCTGGGAACTGCCTGTGGGAAAGGAAGAAATAACCTGTGACCAGCACAGATACAGGCAGTCCCTGGCAGTGATGGGGTGCTTCCACTGTGTCCCGTTGCAGGTGTTTGTGGACCTCACCAGGGATGCAGAGGAGCAGGACCTGGAGGTGGCATCCAACGGGGCTGTGGAGCAGAGACCCCTTCACCCCTGATTGCTGGAGCCTCAGTGGGAAATATTCCATGTATTTCATCAGTGTTACTGAATTTCATCAGTCACTGGTAGCTGGGATCAGCCCCAGCACTCCGTGACCCACGTCACAGCACACACAGCCCTGCAGTTGTTCTGCCTCACAGAGAAAAAAGAGTTGTTATTTTAATAAATAAAGCCTTTATCCTTTGACATGTTGATGCCTGACTCTCATCTGTGCCCCTGCTCAGGGTGGAGATTGAATTCCTGAGGCTGTGAGGGACACTGGGCTGGGAAAGGAGCTCAGTCCCTGGGGAGAACCAGGAGCAAACCCCAGGGAGGCTCTGACACCTCGCTCATCCATGGCAGGAGGACGCATGGTCTCTGCCTTGTCAGCCCTGAGAATCACCCTCTGGCTGGTGGGATGTGGCCAGCAGAGCTGCTGATTCCTGGGAGAGAGGGGCACAGGGCTGGATTTTACCCAAAAAGCTGCTCTTGCTGTGAGTTCCAGCTCAAGCCAACTTGGCCCATCTCATCCCCACCACTGGGGCCAGGGACAGAGGAAACAACTCAGCAGTGGCTGGATGAATGTAGTGAAAACTGGCAGCTCTTATCATCTATAAAACACAGTTATTAATTAGAGTGAAAATAAGGTGTGCTTTGACCCAAAATAGAGCTGAAGAAGGACAGCAGGCTGAGCCTTGCTTTGGTCATTGGGGAGAGAGGGGGGCTCCTCACCAGCACCCACCCCTCTGTGGGTGCCTGGGAGGGATGGGGCAACTGATGGGGAGCTGGGGGCAAGCTCCATCACCCTGACCCTCTCTGAGCAAATCAGCATCTCTTCTTGGATTATCTGCCTGCCAGGGCTAGAATTAAAAAGTAAATTTTTTAAAAACGAACTAAATAAAAGCTCCCCGCATTCAGGTGTTTCCCCTTGTGCCCCAGCACCCTCTGGTAAGGGCTGGGGACCCACTGGAGGCCAGGGGCAGTGCCATGCCATGGGATGAACACAGCAGCACGACCCTCACCATGCCCTGAGATGCTCTGGTTGGTGTGGGTGATGCTGGGGGCGCAGGCAGGGGCACAAAAGGGAGAATTCTGCAGGTGCTTTGGGCAGGCAAGGATGTGTGTCTGGGCACTGCAGGCAGGGACGTGGGCAAGCAGGTACCAGCAGGTGGCTGCCGTGACTCACGGATGGGCTGCTGCTGCCGGGAGAAGTCCCAGGGCAGCCTCCCACACCCCGGAGTTCTGCTTTCCACAGGGATCTCCCAGCATCAGGGCTCTGCCAAGGAGGTGGGCAGGGAGGAGACTGAGATTCACTGCCTGGGACCTGGCATCTCCCCCTCTTCACGTTGGGGTTGTTGTTTTTCCTTTTGCACGGAGGGGAGGAGAAGGTTTGGACACCCAGGAGATGTTCTGGGGACAGGTTTAACCCCATCCTGTGCCCTGACTTACTGCACCTCTGCTGTCTGCCTCGCTCTGACACATCTGAATGGGATTTAAATCTTAGGGGTGGTTTTTTCCTGCTAGGCAGAGCAGAAGGAAGCAAATCCAGCTGCTCCACTTTTCCAAGCCCAACCTCTGTCCCAGCTGCTCAGGCTCCCTCCCACCCCGGGTCCCTCAGCCCTGATGAGCCTGGGGATGCTGCTTTGAGCAGCCACGCTCCAGAGCCTGGGCTGAAACCAAACCCATCCCCTTTAGAAGTGCAGGCTTAATCAGGAGACGTTTATTTCAACCTTTCCAATATGTTTTTTAGCTGGAAGAGCTGTTGCTATCCAGGAGGCAGCACTTCTCTGCTGCTCCTGCTCTGTGGCTGATGCCATGGGAAGAGTTTGCCATCTTTTGTCCTCCCCTGCCTGTACTGTGACTTCAGCCCTTCTTACTACACTGAGAAACACAGCAGAGTTTGCCAGAGAAAGGATTTTTGTGTGGTTTGTTGTGGGGCTTGTTTTTCTTCTCTTGGCCACCACTCAAGAATGTCCTGAGTTAATTTTTCGGACAAGGCGCTCCAGCGCCTCAACAGCGATGAGCTCTGTGTGCTTCTTCTGACACTGATAAAGCTGGAGCTCTGCCAGGGGGGAAGGAGAAGGAAGCCAGGGGAAAAAAGAAGCCATGGTGTGAGGAACGTCTTTTGCAGAAGTGCCTGAGGGGGAAAAAACGACAAAGGAGAGCTGGGAGTCTCTGGGACAGTCAGCCAGTCCAGCCCAGGGAGGCTCAGCACCTCTGCTCCTCCAGGACAGGCTCTGGATTCCTCTCAAACCTTCCTGCTGAGGTAAGGCTGAAGCATTCTTCCTAAGCCTAAATAACAACTGTTATTTTGAAGGTATGAAACCCCCAGTAAATGATAATGCTGCTAATAACACTGGGTGAGAGCAGGTACAGCACTGGTTGGGGCATGGGGCATCTTTCTAATAGGTTGAGTCAAGCTTAGGGGTGTTTAAAGGCAACAGAGTCTTTCAAACCTTACTCTGAGATTAAATAACACACAAATTGAGCTCAGCTTATGGCAGAGGTTTATGTCTAGTGTTTTTCAGCACCACAAGGAAGCAGCAGCTTCAGTTCAGTATTTTAAATGATCCAGGACATATGAGGAGCAGATTTCTTTCCTTACCTTCAGTATAAGCTAAAGTTTGAATTTAAAAGTTCTGTCCATTTATGCTCTAAAAAATTCCTCCTAAAATAGCACAGGAGCAAAGAAATCAGAAATCACATTTCCCCCAGCTGCCCAAACCCTGCAGCAGCACAGGCAGGGGGCACTGAGGGATGCCCACACGAGGGACACGTGGCATGTCCAGGGTGAGCTCCTGGTGTGCCACTCTCCACCCCAGGATCTCCTGGGGGTGTCAGCCTGCTGAGGTTATTCCATGGGACTCTTAGAACCACCTGGCAAGGGGCTTTAGCTGTGACACAAACCCCGTGGCAGAGGTGGAGATGTGCACAGGTGACACACAACGTCCTAATCCTCGCTTCTGTGGGGTGAAAAAGCAACCAAATAATAGCAAGTTTAAACCCACAGTTTATCCAAGGAAGTCTAGAGGTTATTACACAGGCTAAATTGAAATTTTTATACACGTGGGTTTAGGGAGACCATCAGCGAGGAAAAACTGTTTAGAAATGATGGCAAAAGCCAGGACAAGTGTTTGCAGCCCATTTGTGGCAGCTGCTTTTGCAGCATTCCAGTGCCTGCTGTCTCATCACACCCAGAGATTCAGCCCCTGAGGGCTGAATAGAAATATCTGGAGGAAGATAAACTCTGTCTTGCTGTCAGCACCAGGAGGCATTGTCCCCCAGGGGAACAGGACAACGTAAATCTTCCATCCCTATGACAGGAAGGCTTGAAGGGATTAGGTCTGTAACAGCTCCGATTTTTCTACCTGAGAATCACTTAGAGAAGATCAGGATTTTGTTGAAAAGCAGATTTTAGCTCCAGATGTGACAGCAGAGCAGCTTGGCCATGTGAGCAGAGCTCTTTTACATGGAGCTACTGAATTCTTTTGCTCATTAAAGGTCCTCATGGATATTTTATGGATGGTTAAAAGCACACCTCTCATACGCAAAAATCTGACAGGCAGCTTTATGCTTTACTTCTTTCAGTTCCCACCACCAGCATTAACCAGGCAAAATAATCCTTGTTTTGCTTGGACCATGTCATTTTGAGGGTTCTGCCCTGTCTGTTGGAGTAACACATCAGTGCATGCTCGTGGCCACTCGGTTTTATCTCATTTTTCATTAATAACCTGCCAGTGACATCTCTCCCACGCACTTCCAAGAATTTGCTCTCTCATGGCTCCGAGTTCCCTGCAGCAGATGCTGTTTTCCACAAGAGCTCAGCTCACACCACAGCCAGCAGTTGCTCAACACTTCTTGGTGTTGAGCCTATAACACATTAAAATTGCAAGCAAAAGGGTTTTAGGGATTTTAATTGACTATATTGTTGTTGTTTCTTGGATATGGAGCCCACCCAAGCCAATTAGGTCACGTAATGTGATAGTCCATTTTTTATTTCATCAATAAATTATGAACTCCTCCCAGATTCCCCATGCTGAAGCATAGAAGCCTGAAATTCTGATTTTTATCAGCATTTGCTGCTGAGCTGTGGGGTTGGTGTGTGTTGAAGGTGATGAGGTCTCTTGGACCCTGTGCTGCGGGGGTGGTTGTGCTCAGCACACAACATCTGAGTTTCTTCAGCTCATTCTTGCTGTAAAAAGGGAGAAAAAGTTTCACTGCACATCTGCAAGGACTGTGCAAATAAAACCAGTTGCTGCTGGTTTGGTTTTTGTTGTATTTGAAAGCAATTTTCAAAAAGAAAATTGTCTCTAGGTTCAAAGATGAAGACAGTCCAGAGGAATATAAGTGTATTCCAGCAAATTAAAATTCTCTTGTGGAAAAATGTCCTGATCAAGTGGAGGATGAAGACGCAGAGCTTTCAGGTAAGAAAAAATTAAAAATAAAACAAAATGGTAGCTAACTACTGAGAATGGCCAATCCCTGCATGCCCCTAGATACCAACTTACTTGGGTAAAATTAGAACTTAAAATACTTTTGAGAAGCCTGACTGGCAATGAACACTTAGAGACTTGATTTTTTCTTTTTTTTTAATGGTGATATTTATGTTTGGTTCGTGACAAATGAGGGCACAGATGGGTTCTTGGAGCAGGTGATGGGCACAATGCAGAAAATCTCTTCATCCCCACCTAAGAAATGGGCGTGAGCGAGTCCCTCTTATTTAAATTTTAATCCCACAAAGACTGAATTCCTCTTGTTCCCATTTTAATCCCACAACAAACCTGCTTTTATCCTGCCATGAAATTCTCCTCCTTGCTCTCCCTGGTGCAGGAGTGGATTCTCTCCCTGCTCTTCCTGCCCCTGGTGTTCATCGTGTCCTCGTCCACGTTCATGATGAAAATCCAGTACCCCGAGGTGCCTGCTGAGCACCTGGGCTACCTGGACGACCCTGCCTTCAATGCCACCGGGGCCACCGTCACCTTCACCCCCGCCACTGCCACCACGAGGCACATCATGAACAAAGTGGCCTCCAGCTCTGTCATGTCGGGTGGGTTTTGCTTTTTAAATACTGGATTTTGCCATTATTGAACCTGCTGTGTTGTAACAGTGCTCCAACATCTTTGATCAGGAGATGGTTTAAAATTCATCCTGAATCCTCCATTTTCACAAGTATTTCTTCTCTAGGATTTAAACTACGTGTGAGGCCAGTGTGCCCTTCTGAACTGGAAAGCTCTGCCTTACCTAATATTCCCTAACACTTTTAGAACACATTAAAAACCATTTTTTGAGGTGCATTTCTTCTCAGCTGGTAAAGTCTGAAGTACTTAGAGCTGCCTCCCTGGCCAGAGAGAAAAGGAGGAGTTGCAGTGCTGAGAAAGCAGAACATTCCCTCAATGCCTCTGGATGCATTTTCAGACTCACGAAATCTCATGGCAATATTTTTCTGGCACTCCACAGGTATAAAACTAAAGGAAGTGGATGATGAGAGAGCCATGGAGAAAGCCTGGATTTCAAACAGGGAAAGTATAGGAGTTGTATTTAAGGACAACTTCTCCTACCACCTCAGGTTTCCTACCACACATGTGATTATTCCCAATGAAGTCATTGGATACGTAGGTAATACAGAATGAGAATTTCAGGGTGGTTGCCTGGTGTGGACAGGGTGGGAATAATCCACATTTGTTAAGTGCTGGAATGAATTGTGCGTGTGGGTGGTTTGGGGTTTTTTTCTTGTCATTGTCCATTTGAAGAGTTTCCCACAATGCCAGTGTGTTCTTGTCATTACATTTAATAATGAAAATTAATTCCTTTTCATTAGTGTGATGCCCTTTGTCTTGCAGACAGCTGCTATGACTTCTCCTGGAAGAGCTGTGAGAGCCCAAGGTACTGGTACAAAGGCTTCCTGTCCCTGCAGTCCAGCATTGATGCTGCCATTATAGAGGTAAATCCAATTTAGGAACTGATGGAGACATCCTTTTATTTTAAATAAAATATAGGAAAGGCAAACTCTGCTGTGGGAATAGCAAGGGATGGCTTTGTCAGAAAATAAAGCTGCTTTTAAAACTTAATCCAGGGAGGATGAAGCAGAATATTCCTTGTATAAATGCATCTCACTGCAGAAAATAAGCAAAACACTGATCTGTTGACCTTACGTTCCTTTAGATGGTGACAAATCATTCTGTTTGGGAAGAAATGGAAACCATTGCTGGTGCCAGAATGAAGTCCCAGGGCATCTTCTTCTCCATCAGCCTGGAGTACAGCTACTTCATGGTTGTTACTGTGATGTGCTTTTTCCCCTTCATGTATTTCTTATCAAGGAATGTCACACGAGAAAAGAAGCAGCTCAAAGAACTGATGAAGACCATGGGCCTGCAGGACATTGCATTTTGGTGAGCTCTTCTTTAACTGGAATAGGTTTGCCAAAAATCAGTCTAGTCCTGGGCAGCTGAGAAGCCAATTAATGAGTTAAAGGGGTTTATAACTTTTCTCCAGCACTCTGTGGGATTGATTCCTGGTAGAGACAAGGAAACACCGTTGTGCAAATATTTCAGTCAGTCAATGAAAAAGCATACTTGCATTGCTTGAAAATTCATGTCAAGTATTAATTGGTCACTGCTTTTGTTCAGTTTCTCATCCAGAGGGTTGAGCATGGCAGTGGTGTCCTCTGCTCCCTGGGGCATTTACCCCTAAGCTGGATCACCTCTCTGTTCTGAGGATGTGAAAGAGAAGTGATTGCCACGGAAAATAATTAATATTTCCATTTAAACACTTCTGACGTGCAGATAAAGCTGTAAGCAGAGCTGGTCATTACCCACAGGGCTGAAGGCACTTTCCCTCCCCAGGCTGTCCTGGAGTTTGCTGTACTCCCTCTACGTGCTGATCTTCTCCTGCCTGCTGACGGCCCTCGTGCTGCACGAGCGCTTCTACACCAGCAGCTTCCCTGCAGTCTCACTCCTCTTCTTCCTCTATGGCCTGGCCTGTGTAAGTCAGGCTTTAAAGCCAGATTTCCTCCCCACATGATTTATTACCCCGTTGATGAACCTAAGCATTGCTCCACAGCCTTTGTGCTCAGGAGCTTTGTGGGCCACGCTGGCTGAAATATCTGAGTGGCTTTTCTAGGTCAGCAGCAGAGATTTGATTTGCAGCCTGAAGGGCTGACAGGCTCTTGTTTGGTTACAAAAGGCCCAGTTTGAAACTCAGGTCAACCCACTAAGAAGGGCTTTAGTAGATTTTATTATCCAGAATCAGCTCAGCAGAAATCTGAGCTGAAATCTGGTTCCTGGCAGATGGAAGTGCTGCTGTTAAGAATAATTATTTCTTTCAGTGGTTGAAGAAAAGTTCTGTCCTTACAGATCCACCTGGTTTTCATGCTCTGCTCCCTCTTAAGGACCTCCAAGCTTGTCAGCTCCATAGGCTTCCTCATCATCTTTATCTTCGGGTTCCTGAGCCTGGCAGTGCTGATAGAAGAAGTCCCCACGCCACTGAAGTGGTTCCTTGGTCTCATGTGTCCTTTTGCTTTCAACACTGGCATTGCCAAGGTACGGGGGCACCACCCCTGCAGCTGAGCCTTCCTTCCCCTGCTGGTGGAGGAATTCCTGCCCTTAGATCAAAAATCCAGCTGGAAACCACCCAGGCATTTTCCCTTCCTCTGCACAGCCTGTTTGAAACCCCCAGGTGAGCTGAGCTGTGCTGGGCAGCACAGAGGGGCTCCAACACCCCCTCCCATTCCCCTGCTTCAAAAGCAGCTCAATGCAGACACAAGCAGGGCCCTTGCCACAAAAAATCTGCTGCTGTGCACGTCTGCAGCTTCCACATGGCCCCGTCCTGCTCACAACAGCCCCATTGTCCTTGGGGACATCAGGGACAGCATCCTTGGCTGCCCAGCCACTCCCCTGCTCCTGGCAGCAGGGACTGTGCAAATGCAGCTCTGGATTCCTGCTGCTGCTGCCCTTCCTCCATCCCCATCCTTCCTCCATCCCTGCCTTTCCTCCATCCCCATCCTTCCTCCATCCCTGCTCTTCCTCCATCCCTGCCCTTCCTCCATCCCTGCCCTTCCTCCATCCCCATCCTTCCTCCATCCCTGCCCTTCCTCCATCCCGGCCCTTCCTCCATCCCTGCCCTTCCTCCATCCCCATCCTTCCTCCATCCCTGCCCTTCCTCCATCCCACCCTGCAGAAATCTGTGCCACTGCCCAGTTTTCCATCAGTCATATCTGCACAGCTCTTGCTATCTCTGGTAATCTAATATTTCTTGATATATATTTTTTTTAAAATCTGTCTGGGAGAGATTTCTGCGGCAGCAGCAAAAGGGACTGACTTTGTTAATTCGCCATATGGTTAAATCAATCATTATGTAAATTATAACATTTTTGTCGTGACTGTCACATCAAGAGTGCCCATATCAGGGTTTTTTCTAACTGATCTCCTCTAAAACTCTGATCTTTTCTTCTGTTTCTGGATTGTTCTGGAAAATTCTGGATTAAAGCATGAAGATCTCTGCCTGGTGTAAATTCATTCCCTTTCCTCTTTAGAAAGAAAATAAGAACAGTTGGTCAGTACTGCAGATGATTTCCAGGTTAAGAAATAGAGTTGCACCCATGGTGCCATCTGCATATTTTTCCAGCCTGAAATTTGTTCTTCTTTCTCTTTTATTTCAGATTTTTGATTTAGAGAAATATGGAATAGGTTTCTCCTTTTCCAACCTTATGGAGGAAGCATACTTTTTATTTTCAACCTACATACTGCTGGTGTTTGACTCAGTCTTGTACATGCTGCTGGCTCTGTATTTCGACAAAATTATTCCAGGTAGGAATGGTTTATTTTTATTTACATGGATTGCATGGTCTATATCAAGGAAATGATGGGCTGCTCCTTTCTTGGACTCAAACAAAATAAGGTTTGGACTAAAAGAAATTTATGATATCATGGAGTGACTTTTCTATTTCTAGCACCCATCAGATTCAGAGTGTCAATGACAACAGAGTATTTAACTTTTTTATTTAATATTTTTTTCTTTCTAAACACGAGCTTATAGTGTAATAACATGTAGGACAATACATGTTAATTCATTACAAAAAGCACTGAATTCATGACATAATTCCCTGGAGCCACACTTCTTGTATCCTCTACCTCTGCTCCAAACCTGGCAGGGAGGTTGACTGGAAAAAAAGCACCAATTTTGTACTTATTTGAAACTCCTAAAAGTTTAGTCTAGGATGGTGTCTTGGCTGTGCCTTTGGTTGATGTCAGGCCATCTTTTTGCTTTCCTGGCAGGCAAATATGGGATCCCAGCCCCTCCTTTGTTCTTCCTGAAGGCCTCGTACTGGATGAGGAGCAGGAGAGGCTCCACCAGGGCCGTGCCCAGAGCCACAGCAAACCCTGAGGAGCTCCTTGGGGATCATGTGGAGCCTGTGCCCCCCGAATTCCTGGGGAAGGAGGCCATCAGGTTCACAGAGAAGGGATTGCTTGTGTCTGGTTTAGGGCTCCCCACTCCTTCCATCAGCTTGGGTTGGACTTTTCTAGGCTGTTTTAGTGTTCGTGAGGCTCTTGCAAAACATTTTGTTTCACAGAGAAAAATTAGAGATAAAAAGATAATTCAGACTGGTCATTAAAGGTGAAATTTAGGTAAATTTAGATTTTAAAATAACTGGAGGGGTTTTTTGGGTTGGTTTCTGTTTGTTTGTTTGTTTTTTGTTTTGTTTTGGGTTTTTGTTGGGTTTTTTTGTTGCTGTTGTTTTTGTGGACTTTCAATGTCCTTTAGGGACAAAAGGGAGAATGAAGAGGGCAACCCATTGTAAAAGTCTTGCAATGGGCTTGGCCTTGTCTTTGGCACTCTTGGTGCCCCATTTTTGGTGCCAGGTTGGGATGTTCACACCTGGGCACAGAGCCTGTCAAACCTGTGAATCTCAGCTTTATTTCCCAGCACCTTTTATTTTCTTCATGCCATTTCTGTCATTGTAACTTAAGGTCCATAAAAATGTAAAAGGGCAGCAGGGAAAAGCATTTATGGAAATCCCCAAATAACAACCTCCTTACCTTCCTTTTAGGCTCCACAATATTAAAAAAGCCTATAAGAAGAAGGACAAGAAGACAGAAGCTTTAAGAGGTATGAAAGCTGTGAGATTGATTCCTGCTAAAGACAATGCAAAGAGTCAGTCAGTGAAAAAAACCACTTGCATTGCTTGAAAATTTATGTCAAAAATTAATTGATGTGACTGATCACTATTGTGTTCAGTTTTTACTGATTTGCTGTTTTTAATAAGACTAAAGAGAATAAAGGTTTTAATTTTTTAAATTGTTTTATTTCTGTCTTTTCTGCTAAATACAGACCAAGTCCTTATGCCTTTAAATGTTTGCAGAGTTTTTCCCCACTCAATGCTCTTTTGGCTAATTATTATCACTTAATTCTTATACTTTTTGACTTCTCCTGCCTTTGACAGTGAGGGAGGGCAATTCAAACCTCGTTTCTCCCCAGACTTGATTGTTATTTTTGTTCTAGGTCTGTCTTTAAACATTTATGAGGGTCAGATCACTGCCTTGCTGGGCCACTGTGGGGCTGGAAAGACAACGCTGCTGAACGTGCTCAGTGGGCTCAGCTTCCCTTCAGAAGGTAGGAGCAGGCTGGGGTGGGGTGGCCTTGACCCAGAAGCTCTAAAGATCAATTCATCCCCCCTCATCCCATTGTCTCGGTTTGAAAGGCCAGGTGTCTGCTAGGGAAGGCAGGAGCATCCCTTGAAATGGAAAATGCAAACCTCCTCCCTCTGAATGATTGTAATATTGAAATTAAGGGGCTCTCAGGCAAAGATATGGGAGCAGGAATAACAGTCCTTTACTAGGAAAAAAAATAAATTTAAAAAAAAATGCAGTAATACAAAACAACCCTGCCAGACTGAGAGCAAGAGCTGACTCCTGTGTGTCAGGGTGGTGGCACAGTCCCATCCCATGGGGGCTCAGCCCTCCTGCAGTGCCAGCTGTGCTTCTGCTGGAGCAGGGATCCTGCACAAGGGGGGAGTTTTCCTCTGCAGCTCCAGAGATGGGCCTGGTGTTCCTCTGGGAATGCAGGGGGCAGAGGCTGCTGTGCTGTTCCAGGCTCAGATTGTATCCAGGGAGGAATGCTTGGCTCCTGCCCTGGGCGGAGCATCTCCCCATGGGGGGATGGGATGTGATCAGCCAGGCAGGGGCACTCACTGGCCATGAACAGCAGATAATTAATAAATAGCGGCCCATGGACAGAAGAGATCTCCTGGAGGCAGGATTGGTTTGTGGAAACCTGGGCAGAACATCTCCCAGTGGGATGATGGAATTTGATCAGCCAGGCAGGGACACTCACTGGCCATGAACAGAAGATAATTAATAATTAATGGCCCATGAACAGCAGAGATCTGCTGGAGGGAGGACTGGTTTATGGAAGAGATAAAGAAAACTGTCCCACCTCTGACAGATGGCAAATAGAATACACACCCCCAGCCACCTCTTGCATTCCCAACCTAAGACACCCATTTATCCCCATGAACAGGCTCTGCCACCATATACAACTACAAACTGTCTGAAATGGGAGACAGGGAGGAGATCAGGAGCATGATCGGGATTTGCCCGCAGTTCAACACGCAGTTTGAGGTCCTGACAGTGAAAGAAAACTTGAAAACCTTTGCGGAACTCAAGGGCATCAAGTCCAAAGAGGTGGAGCAAGAGGTGAGAGTCTGTTCCCCACCATTCCACAGAGGCTCCTTTTGCACTGGGAAGCTCAAAGAATCCACCTGGATCTTCTGAAAATTGAAGCTCCAAGCCCCACCCAACCTGGCCTTGGACACTTCCAGGGATCCAGGGGCAGCCACAACTTCTCTGGCAGCCTGTGCCAGGGCCTGCCCACCCTCAAAAGGAATGATTTCCTTCTGATGGCTAATTTAAATCTAAATCTACCCTCATAAA
Organism: Passer montanus; assembly: GCF_014805655.1. Taxonomy (NCBI): domain Eukaryota; kingdom Metazoa; phylum Chordata; class Aves; order Passeriformes; family Passeridae; genus Passer; species Passer montanus. The sequence goes on along the minus strand of NW_024368263.1, from coordinate 7,087,661 downwards.
GGATGGAAGGACAATAGCTGCTGAGAATGGACATCCTTGTGCTGTTCTAGGTGCAAAAGATTCTGGAACTGCTGGATATCAGCAACATTCAAGACACTCAAGCTGAAAAACTGAGTGGTGGCCAGAAAAGGAAGTTATCCATTGGAATAGCCATGCTTGGAAACCCCCAGGTAAAGCAGCAGGCATGGCTCTGTGATGCAGGAAACACTCAGGTCCAGCATAATTAAAACCTTGGGCATGTATTTGCCTCCAGGATTTCAGACTTCTTTAAAGTGCTTATAATTAGAATGAGTACATTTATTAATTTCTTTTGTTTTTTTCAAATTCATACCCACCTTGCCAGCTGAGTTTTGAAGCAGACAGAGTTCCCTGAGCTCTCAGAGCCTCCAGCACAGCTGCCCTTGTCTGAAAGGTGCCCAAGGTCTCTTGCCTTTATAACCCCAAACCCCAAAGCCGTGCCACCGCTCTGGCACTGGGACAGAGAGAAATGGCAAGCACTTCTCACAGCAGCTTGTGAGAACTCTCAGGGAGTTGTAAGGATGTGATAACTCATTAAGTATAAACAATCTGCAGGTGGCGTTTTTCTTGTGAGAACTCTCAGGGAGTTGTAAGGATGTGATGACTCGTTAAGTATAAACAATCTGCAGGTGGTGTTTTTCTTCTGTTCTTCGCAAGGAGGGTGTGTGAGGAAGGTGTTTTTGTTAATTAGCCAATCAAACAGAATCCATCGTATCACTCTAAACCGCGCGTCTCAAGGATGGTGTGTGAGGAAGGTGTTTTTGTTAGTTAGCCAATCAAACAGAATCGTATCACTCTATTTAAACCGCGCAGGTCGCTTGAATAAAGCCTTCTTTGCTTTTTTTACAGTACTGCCTCTCACTGTCCCTATGTCATTCTTGGCTCAAGAGTGACCATGGGGAATGTCTGATTCCCTCCCTGCAGGTTCTGTTCCTGGACGAGCCCACGGCGGGGCTGGATCCTCTCTCCAGGCACCGGGTGTGGAGCCTGCTGCGGGAGCAGCAGGCGGGGCGGGTGATCCTGTTCAGCACCCAGTTCATGGACGAGGCTGACATCCTGGCAGGTGAGCTCTGCCTGGGGCATTCCTGTGGGGTAACCCCACAGCACAAAGCCCCAAAAGATGGCAGTGACTCCTCTGCACTAGAAATTCCTTTGGTTTTTCCTTTCTCCAGACCGCAAGGCTTTTATCTCGCACGGGAGACTGAAGTGTGTTGGCTCTTCTCTGTTCCTGAAGAAAAAATGGGGGATTTGCTATCATTTAAGGTATCTCCTTAAGCCCCAGCAATACCTGGCAACATGCAAGTACAAGGGGACACCAGAATTCATGAAACCCTAGAGCAGATGTCATCAAAACAAATTACCTGCATTAAAATCCAGCTCCTTTAACTGAAACAGCAGTAAGATTTAGGGTTGGGATTAGTTAATCCAGAGCACGGAATGAAGGAAGAATATTGGAGTTTTCTTTTTATGCATCCACTAAATGGTGGATAATATTTGTCTGGGTGGGTTTGGGTTTTTTATTCCAAACCTAAGCGTCTGTGGTTTTTTCCACAAACAGGATCCATGTCAGTGAGTCTTGTGACCTGGAGAATGTGACATCCCTGGTGAAACGGTACATCCCCAATGCCACGTTCTCAGGACACACCCAGTATGAACTGAGATACAAACTGCCTTTAGAAAACGTTAATAAATTCCCAGGTAACGTATATGAAAATAATTGAGGATTATTCATAGAGAAAAAAAAAAGACAAATGTGTGGAAGGAGAAATGCAAAGGGAGATATTCAACGGGAGTCACATCAGGACTTCAAAACCATCACAGTTTGGGTTTTCCCCACAATTTTATCATACATTTAAGATCAAATTGTGCAACAAATGCTTTTCTACTGTTTGCAGTGACAAACCCTGCAGGCTAAACTTGGCCATGTGTGTTACTGAGAGTTCAGTTCTCTTTCTGCTAAATGAAAAGACAGAGATCAGAGAAAACCCCACACAACCTGCACTGCTCCGTGCCCATTTCTCACCCACCATGCCCATCACTTCAGCCTGACCATCCCACAGAGGGTGAAAACAGTCTGAAATGTTGGTGCTAAGCAGAAGAACACCTTCCATGAGGGATGGCTCTGGCAGTTTTGTTTTTCTCCACACCTTTGTGACCTGGCAGTTCTCTGTCACTGGAGATGCTCCAGTCAGGCTGGCTCAGCTGAGCCAGAGTGGTCTGGATATCTGTGCTTGTGGCTTTGTTTTATCTCTGTTCTCCAGATCTGTTCAGTGGCCTCGACAGCTGCTCTGAGCAGGGCATTATCAACTATGGAGTCAGCATGACAACCCTGGAGGACGTGTTCCTGAGGCTGGAGGGAGAAGCCACAGACAATCAAAAAGGTACAATTTACAACCCACAGCCAAAGAGATCAGCTCCTCTGCAGTAACTTCCAAAGGTGCCTCTTAAACTTTCATGAATTCCAGCCTAGAAGCTGGTCTTATGTAGCCACAGCTCTCTTCATAGAGAGCAGGCAGGCACAACTTCCCAAGGAGATTTCCTGGGAATTGCAGTGAGGAACCTCAGAGAAAGAGAAAACAATTCTTATCTCTGTTCCTGTTGTTTTTGCACATGTGGAATGTGTTAGGAAGGTTGTTTACCTGAAGGGACTTGTCAATTGGATTTTGCTGAGGATTGTTTTGTTTCCTTGGCCAATCACTCAAAGCTGTGTCCTGGCTGTCTTGGACAGTCACAGGTTTTTCTTTAGTATTCTTTAGTATCCTTTGTAGGGTAGTATCTCTTTAATACAGTATAGTATTAATGTGAGATAGTGTAGTTTAATAAAGCAATTGTTCAGCATTCTGGATCAATGGAGTCAGGTGCCAGTCACTCCCTATGTCGGGGGTGCCCTGCATCCTATAATCTTAGACATAAATGTGCACGTGGAAACTCTCTGCAGACGAGCACGTCCCTGGGGAGGAGTGGGCAGAAGCAGAACCAGGATGCCCTGAGGAGGCCAGGTCAGGCTCCCTGCTGCTCTCGGACACTGGGATGGCATCAGTGCAGGGCCTGGCCCTCTGGAGGCAGCAGGTCTCTGCCATGGCACGGGTGCACTTCTTGAAGCTCAAGAGCTCGGTGAAGAACCTGCGGTCCATGTAAGTCCCACGGGGGCTCTGCAGGAGAGCAGGACTCCTGGACAGCTAACCAGTGTGATTAACCAGAAGCCACTTTATTGTTTACATTGTGCTCTGTTTATACATTCTAACCCTACTGCACACTAATCACACATTTCTTGATTGGTGCCTCTACCTTGTCCACGCACTCTGCACTTTTCAGGATATGTGGTTGGATACAGTCCAGTGCTTCATGGACTTTCACTTTTTTCACGGCCTTTATCTAGTTCTTGTGGTCTTGGCATTTTTTTTCTCTGCCTTTTCTTTCTTAACTTAGCACGATTTATGTCCCAGTAACCTTGATGAATTCCAGAGGGCTCTGACAAGAGCAACCAAAAGTGGTTTGGCTGGAGCACACCACAGCCCAAGCTGCTCAAATCCATCTCTACAGGGTTATCTCCTGGAGGTCTGGAAGTGGACACGGTCACACCAGGAGGGACAACTTCCACACCCCTGTTTCCATGAGTTTGGATTAATTGATCTGAGGTCTTGGCTAGGAATGATCTTGGTCATCTGCACTCAGAGAAGGGGAAAATTTTTTGCTTTCCAGTGCCAGTAACACAAAATCTCCCTTTGTGCATTTTCATTTCTATGATGAATAATTTATGCAAGAGAAACCCATTTTCTTTCCAAAGAAAAGAATCATTTAGAAATACTTTTATGTCAAATGGAGGAAGTTTTAAAATTAGTCAGTGTGTACAGAGAGTGCTTTCAGGGTTCCTCTACTTTTTTTTTTTTTTTTTTTTTAATTCTCTCATGTTGCCAGTGTTTGAACTCATTTGGCCCCACTGCTGTTCAAACTGGAGTTCCTGGTAGGGCACAAAGAGAGATGCTGATTTATGAGAAACTTCTATCTAAAGGAAGTCTGAAAGGCATTTCATGGCCCTAAAATGCTTACAAGGTGCTGAATTATGAAAACCTTGTACCTAATGGAAGTCTGAAAGGCATTTCATGGCCCAAAAAAGTTGAGCAGTCTGGATCTGAGGTTCTCTCCCTGCTACATTTTGAATCATTTGGTGAATGATCAAAGTTTGAGAATTCTGGAAATAAAATTCTCTGTGGTCATTGGTGACAAGGCCTGAGGGAATGGCTGGAGCTGTGACGGGGAGGTTTTGGCTGGATTTTGGGAAAGGTTCTTCAGGCACTGCCCAGGCTCCCCAGGGAATAGGCACAGCCCCAAGGCTGCCAGAACTCCAGGAGAGTTTGGACACCACTCCCAGGGATGTCCAGGGTGGGATTGCTGGGATTCAGGGCCATAAGCTGGATGACTGTGGGTCCCCTCCAAGTCAGGATATTCTGCGATTCTATGAAAATTGCCAAAAGTTTTTCTCAGAGCATTGGGTAATCTGAATATCACCCACCATTTCCAGCACACAAATGCATTCTGCAGGCACTTCTGCTGAATATCTCTTTTCAGAGTGTTTATTCATCTCTTTCTTAATGCAGTTTGCTGCTCTATGTGGTTTTTCTGCTTCCTCTGGTGTTGCAACTGTGCGTGGTGGCTGGCTGGCAGAGTGTGAGTGCCTGGCAGCTCTCTCCTGCACGCTACTTCCTGCCCCTGGGGAGGAAATCCTACCTGGAGACCACCACCCTCCTGGTCTACAACCACACAGGTGAGGGGAAGAAGCTTCTCCTCATCCCTCCCAGTTCTGGGTTCTTGCTGCTCCAAAGGGAAGCGCAGGACAGAGCAGATGGGTGAAGATGTGGAGGATCCCAGGCGGGATGAAGGCTTTGACCAGGGAGGAGGGATTGTCTTTAGAGGGCTGTGGGGGAAACCTGCTGTGGCTTCAGCAGCTGGTGAGACCCTGGTGAGATGTGCAAAAGGGTACCAGAGCAGGTGTGAGATAAGGTGGGGACGGGGTTCTCTCCCTGCCACAAATCCAGGTCTCTGTCCAAGCAATTTCAGAGTGTGGGGTTTTCAAACCAGGCAGCACACTCCAGGCTCACTCATGCTGAGTCAAATTAATGGGCTGCTTCCAGAGTTTCACGTACAACATTCCCATGAGTGGATGATATTTCATGTTATTCAGCTAGAGAATGACACTGGTATCTTCATCAGATGCACCCAAAGGAAAATTCATTTTGTAGCTCTTCAGGAGAGACCAGGGGAAAGAAAGGACAATGCAAAAATTCAATCTGAAATCCATTAACTTCCCAAAGACTAATGTGCAATGATCCAGCACACATGTGCTGGCTGATCCCCACAGTTATTAGATTTCTTCTGGTTTTGTTTGGTGGTAATGGATTTAAAAATAAAAATAAAATTGTCAACGACTCTTTTGTTTTCCAGTTATAATTCCTCTGTTTTTGGTCCTCACACCAGGCACAGACATTGACGACTTAATCCATCTGCTCCAGAGCCAGGATATTACAGTGGAAATAGCAAAGGAGGACAATATCACAGAGGAGCTAGAACACAATGGTGCTCTACGAGTGTTTCGGGAAGGTCAGGTGAGGATCCTTCTCCTCTCCCCCCAGTCTCCTCACAACAATTGAATAATTAAGCAAGGTACCTCCATCAGCTCTCCCTGTGGGATGGCCCTGTTGACTTTTTGTGAGGTATGAAAATTAGGAAGTGTTTTGAGCAGTAAAGTCCATGCTACAGGAGACCTTATCTCCCTGACCTTCCACCTCAAAATGTACATTTTTAGCACACTTCCAATACCTCATAATTTGTTTTTTTAGCAAACAAGGCATAAGCAAAGCTATTTCAGGGCTGGATTTTCCTGGTGTGCTTCTTTTCTGCTGCTTGCCTGCAGATGAGAAAAGCTAGGAGTTCTCACCTTGTTTCCCTGCTCTTTGAAGAGCTACAGGTTCACTGTGCTGTGCCACTTGGAGGCTGTCAACTGCTTCCCAGTGCTGGTGAATGTCATCAGCAACGCCCTGCTGAGGTCCCTCAACTCCACCAGGCACATCCAAATCTGGAGCCACCCCTTCTTCTCTGTAAGTGAAGCCAGAAGCTGTCAGAAAACCATTTAAGGTCTCACAAATTCGTCAGATTTTAATGGGAAGCCTTGTAGGGCTGTCTGAACATGTAAATCCATCTTTCTCCATGGTGCCTCTGGAACCACCACATTTGACTTCATGAAAACCAGATTTTTCCTTGTGGGTCTGAAGGGCTGCTGGGTGGAGAGGGTGGCTGGGAGGGTTTCTCCAGGAGGTTCCTTATTCTTTCCAGCTCGTTATTCAAGCTTTGGCCTGTCAGCTGATGACAGGGAGAGCTCCCCACAAATCTGGGATGGAGGAGTGGGACTTGCACCACCCATCTCTCCTCACCAGCAAGCACTTTGCATGGCTCTGCTTTGGGAAAACCTTCCCAAACTTGGTTTCAAATCCCTCTTTTTGTTCATACTGCCCTGTAATCCGTGAGGAATGCAGTAAGATGAATGGTGAAATGAATCGTAGACATTTTCCACAATTGCTTTGTTCTTCTGTTTTCAGCTGGTCAATCCAGATTACTGGGATTATATTATGACCATGTACCTCATTTACACGCTGCTGTTATTCCCTGGTTTTCCTCCTCACTTTGCCATGGGCTACACACAGGATTGCAAGGTAAATTCCTTGGCATGGAGCAGCTTTGGGGTGGGCAGAAGGGATCACAACTGCACTGCCAGGAGGATGTTTGGGTACAGAACCATGGAATCATTTAGGCTGGGAAACACCTCTGAGGTAACTGAGCCCAGCCCTGATTGGCAGCTTGGGGTGTTTTGATCCATGACAAGTTTTTGCAGCCAGCGCAAAATATTGAAAGACAAAAGAAGGTTGAGTTTTACCCCAGAATCACAACGGTGACAGTTTTGATTCTCTTTTCATTTCCTGGGGCCATTCCCATGGGGGCAGTTGGCCAACCAGGCATGGGCAATAAACTACCCTTTAAAATTGTGCTTTCCCAGGCAGGAGCTCGTGCCCAGCTGAGGATCTCGGGGCTCTTTCCCTCAGCCTACTGGTGTGGCCAGGCACTGGTGGACATCCCACTCTGCTGGATCCTGCTCTTCTCCATGTTTGGGCTCCAGTTTGCCCTGAGCAACAAGATTTCTGGCAGTGCCAGCATCACCTTCTTGCTGGTACATCCCATTCTGGTCCTTGCTGGTTTGCTTGGAAGGGATTGAGGGAGAATATTTTGTGTGTGGGCAGCTGAGACACTGTGGGTGCAGATGGTGCTGGAACACTCTTGGTCCTCTTAGTGACTTTCTTGTTTCACCTCCTATCCCTTGGGTTTCTCCAGCTGGAAGTAAAAGGCAATAAATCTTGCCTTAATGTATTCCTTTACACCTCAGAGTAAAATTGTGGTAATTTCTAAATGCCCTGATCTTAGTGTGTGATCATTTCCACTGCTGCCCTTTGCTATAGATGGGTTTCTGGTGGTTTACTTCACTCCATTTTCTCCAACAAAAGCCTTTTTTCCCTGCAGGTCACAGGGATGTTTGGTTATGGAATTTCCATCGTTCTCTTAATCTACCTGATCTCCTTCAACTCTCGCAAAGGATGGAGCTGTGGCCTTTGGTCTTTCATCCTGATAGTGGTGAGCACGTGGCTGGATAATGCACTGCAGGGGTTGCAGACATTCTGAGATCTTGAGGATGAGCTAGATGTCAGAACAACAAGCGGAGATGCGGAGCACAAATCTGGGTGTGATTCATAGCAGCCAATTCTGTATTAAATTTGTGTCACAGTGTTCTGTTGCCACAATCCTGCTGTGACACGGGGGAATACCTGGATCCAACCTGCACTGGTGCAGGAATAGAGACAAAAAATGAATTTATCATTCTGCTTGACACTCCACATCCAAGAGATATAAAGTGTTGGGACAGGACCCATCAGGCTAGACATTGATCAAGCCTGACCTGGAAGGAGGTGGATTATTGCCATGGATTGGGATGGGAATGAACAGGATGGGATCCCGTGTTTGACTTTCTGCCTCAAGCAGCCCTGTCCCTGGGAGGAAGTCTCCCCAGCTGGCCCAAAGCAGCAGCCAACTCTCAGACAGAGACAGCTGAGCATCTCCTGAGCCCTCTCTGTCTCTCATCTTCCTCAATATTTTGTCAATTTTTATAAATCCAACAGGGAATTACAGAGCTAGACCCACACAGTTTTAAGGAGTAGTGAGTAACCCTTCCCATCAGCTGAGTCACCCTCTTGTTTTATTTTCAGGTGTGCTCTATTTCTGTTTTCATCGGCAGAATCATCGACCACCTGATCCACCCCATCTCCCTCTACATCCTGTCCCTCCTGGTCCCTGTGTACCCCCTGATGGGGCTGGCGATCGATTTTGGGATTGACTCCCACGTGAGTGCTGCTTCTGGGCAAGGAGGGGCCTGAAACACAACCCTGGGTCCTCATGACCAAAGTCTGGGGGTAACTGCACCAAAATCTGGGGCAACTACCCCAAAGTCTGGCAGCAACTGCACCAAAATCTGATGGTAACTGCAGCAAAATCTGGGGGTAACTGTGCACAAATCTGGTGGTAACTGCACACAAATCTGGGGGTAACTCCACCAAAGTCTTGGGGTAACTGGCCCAAAGTCTGGTGGTAACTGCCCCAAAGTCTGAGAGTAACTGTACCAAAATCTGGGGCAACTGCCCCAAAGTCTGGCAGCAACTGCACCCAAATCTGATGGTAACTGCAGCAAAATCTGGGGGTAAGTGCACCCAAATCTGGGGGTAACTGCCCCAAATCTAGGGGTAACTGCCCCAAAGTCTGGGAATAACTGCCCCCAAAGTCGGGGGGTAACTGCATCAAAATCTGGGGGTAACTGCCCCAAAGTCTGGTAGTAACTGCACGCTGCAGTCTGGGAAGGCTGATCCTGGGTGGGATTTTCCAGAGTGTGTCGTTAAGCGACTCTTTCAGCTCAGATCTCATTTCCCAGCTGCTCCTTAGGGCTGGGGGTGACTTTTTTGTGCAGCTGTGACTGCAGATTAGGTAAAAAACTCTTAATTCTTTCCATGCAGAGTCATAGAATGGAATCATGGAATGGTTGGGGTTGGAAGGGACCTTAAAGCTCATCTCGTTCCACCCCCTGCCATGTCAGGGGACACCCCCCACTAGACCACGTTGCTCCAAGCCACATCCAAGCTGGACTTGGACAATGCCAAGGATGGAGCAACCACAGAGTCAATCAACTTGGCTTGACCAGTCCTAAGAGAAAATCTAAAGCCATGGATCTGTCTTGGAAAAAAACCTGGGTTAAAATTTAGAATGCTCACAAGGGGCTGTACTCCATGTCAGCTGACAGGGGTGGTGGAAAGTCAGCTGAGAATTCAACAAAACACCCCAGCTATGTGCAACACCCTTGATAAATGATAAATTACTGAGGGGTGAAGTCTCCTCTGTCCTGCCCCACTCACCTCTTCTCCACTGGGACCCAAAGCAGAGATGTTTTCCTGGGACAGGACATCTGGAAGGAGAGTCTGGTCTGTGTACTGTTCTGGTGTAGGACCAGGGTTCCCAAAGCCAAACATCTGTATCTGCTCATCTGTTCATCTGGGGAAAATCAGAAGTTTTGCAGATTTTCAAAGCTTTTCTGAATGTTACTGCATTAACCAGAATGATACTAAAGAATTACTTCTTCACTGAGTATTTTTTTTTATTCTTACAGATTTTCGTGGGGGACACTGATCCATTTAGTTCGGCTCCAGGCAGTCATGCACTGATTGCTGTCTTTGCAGTAAGAAAACATTTAACATTGCTTTTATTTAGGAATGTGGGTCTCCTAAAGCCCCTCCTCAGGTATGAGGATGCAGGAGGAGGATCTGGGTGGGTCTGGATGACATTTTACCCTCTGTGCTAGAATAATTTCACACCTTTGAAATGGGGAAAGCAAAATGAAATAAGCCCAGATCACCTCATGCTGCCCTGTTATTTTATGAATTGGGGTTTTTCTGCCCTTAGGGTTTTCTGCAATGTTGATTACCCTGAGTTTCAGTGTTGGGCCATTTTCACATATTCTGTTTCCCCCACATATTTAACAGCACTGCCACCACCTCAGTGCCAGCTGTGGTGGGAGGCAAGGCAAGGCTGTTAATGTGGCAACCTCTGGTTTTCAGCCTTACATCCATTCTGTGGTGTTCATTCTTCTTCTTCGCTTTTTGGAGTTAAAATATGGAAAAGCAGTGCTGAGACGGGACCCCATATTTAGGTTTGTATAAACACATGCACATATGAAATCTAAACTCCTACCCCACTGCTTCTCCTTGAAAACATTGCATTTGTGTCCCTATTTTTAAATATTTTTTTTTATACTGGTGATCTTTTGATGACTTCAATAGCCCCTTAAATACTGCAGTGGTGTGATATATAAAACAGCTTTTAAGTTATGTAGTGCCTCCACAGGATGTTGCCTGTGCTGTGAGATGTTCCAGCTTCTTTTTTTGGTAAAAACCAAAATAAATATCATCATTATCATCATCATCCCCAACAATAACAATAATGATGATGATTTTAATAGTAATCATTACAATATTGTATAAATCCAATCCCAGGGAAATTCTCTCTTGGTTTATCCAAAATGCAGTAGTGGAGAATAGAGGTAAAGAACAAACTCCTAAGCTAAACCTGGTGGGTTTTCAGGATTTCCCCAAGGAAAGAAAGCAGCCACCAGCACCCCAAGGAGCTCGAGGAGGAAGATGAAGATGTCAGAGCTGAAAGGGAAGCAGTGAGAAATGCTGTGGTGGCTCCCAGTCAGGAGGAGGTACCCCTGAGTGTTGTCCTTCTTGCTTTGTTTGCTTTCCTACCTGGTAAAACACAAACCAGTGCAGCTCAGGGCTCTGGCTGTGTTCTCACTGGGAAAATAAAAATTCCAAAAGTGTGGGTTCCCTGAGGAGAAGAAAGCTCCTTGAAGGAACCTGCACAATAGTGTCCTGTTGCACCTCATATTTGTGGTAAACTATAAAACAAAGATCTTCAGGTTTTCTGCCTTTTTTAATGGAAAAAAAAATTGCTGAAGGATTGGTGCTAGCCAAGATAATAAATTAATCTTGCTCTTTCCTCCTCACTTTCAGAAATCAGTCATTATAGTCAGCAATCTGTGCAAGGAATATAAAATAAAGCAAGCTGGCTCACTTTTTAAGAAGAAGAAGAAAACAGCCACCAAAAACCTTTCCTTCTGTGTTAAAAAAGGTGAGAACTGGGACTGTCCTGCCAGACCTGTGTTGGACCCAGAGTTAATTCTCAGTTAGCTGAGCAAGGACAGAGAGGTCAAATCTATTTGTTCTGTTGTGAAAACACCTTCAGTCTGGGCTTGATGTGTTAATGGTGCATCCTATTAATGGCCTGTGACTGTCCATTATTGAAAATAAAGATCAAATAAAGATCCTGGGGAGAGGGGACCACTTTAGCAGTGGCTCCTGGGAGCAATTCACAGCATCAGTTTTAAGCTGAAATCTTATGGGCTCTTGGAGTGTGTATTTTATACAATAAAACAATTTATTTTATATGATCTTTGATATTAGTATGCTGCCTTTTCTATTTTTTCTTTTATGGGACTGTATATATTGATATATTTATTGTATAGTTATTATATATTTATGATTATTCTTGTATATTTATGATATATTTCTTGAATGGGGAATAGTCCTAACAAATTCTATGTATTGATTGCAGGAGAAGTGTTAGGACTTCTGGGGCCCAACGGAGCTGGGAAAAGCACAACTATGAAAATGATCACTGGAGAGACAACCCTGACTGCTGGGCAGGTAGGAGACACCTGGGGACAAGGGATGGGTCCGTGACAAAAACCCAAACCTTGCACCTAGGCTAAGTTGTCATTTTTATCAAGGCTGCAGTTTTTGTCAGAGCATTATTAGTGATCAGGGTTCATCAATTAAATTAAATTATGTATTAATGTATTAATAAGGTTACGTTGAGCTACTTCTGATTTTGATAAGCTGCTGCATCTGCCCTGATTGCCATGTTTTCCTCACCTAAACCCCATAATCTCCCCTGAATCACCCCTTGGGTGGGAAAAATAGTAAAAGTAAGAAGACTTTCAGAAAGCTGTGACAGCAGACCTCAGAAACAGAAAGAGCAGAGAACTCAGACTCTGCTGCAGCTGCAGAGTCTGAAAGTAGAAAAGTTAAAACAGTACAGCAAGAAAGGACATGAAACAATACTTGAGTTTTAGGGTTGGCCAAGATGGACCTTAAGACTGCAGAAAAATATGCCTAGCATATGAATTGGGGTTTTTAGAGTATAAAGGTAGAAGGTTTTAAGGTTTATAGTAGAAGGTTTTAAGCTTAATACTGGAGTATTGTGTATTGTTAATAGAGAGCAGACACAAAGCCAGCATTTTGTGAAGCAGGTGTACGTGTGCTTTTAGTGATTCCCTTGAACAATGGCCTGTGAGCTTTAGCAATACGCTGTTGGCTAGAAAGTTTTTAATATGCTCTGTAACAAAGAAATCTTTGGCTGCTGCTGGCTGTACATGAGCTATTGCCATCTTCCAACTGCCTCAACCATGTGCTGAGGCTGATGCTGCTGCCATAAAAGCTCAAGGAGCACATCCCAGTATCCCCATCCTGCTCCTGAAAAACCCCAGCACCGCCTTGTGCTGGGCAAGGCTGTGTGAGAGGACAACGCCCAGCCTGGTCCTGCAGGTGCTGATGAAGAGGGGAGATGCCCTGGAGGAGGCTCCTGCATTCCTGGGCTACTGCCCCCAGGAGAACCCCCTGTGGCTGGAGCTCAGCCCGCAGCAGCACCTGAGGGTCTACGCGGCCGTGAAGGGGCTGCGCCAGGAGGACACGGCTGCTGCTGTGCACAGGTACACAGGGAGGCTGGGGATGCTCCGAGTTCCACCCCTCAGCCATGGGGAGGGGACCAGAGAGGCGAAATTCACAGAAATAAACGCGGGGGACTCAGCTGCAGAAGTGCTGTTGTGCTGTGATTTAGTGAAAAGAAAACCTCCGATTTTCCTGAGTGTGTTTGGTGGGGATGAATTTACCACTAATGGCCTTTTAAGAATGTTATCTTTAGGCAGCTTTTCTGAAATCTCTGAGGTTGGAGTTTGGCATCACAAGAAAGGGTGCTGAGCTGACACTGGCAAGGGGAATGGATTTGTAATGCTGTTGACACTGGTGATGGGTTTAGAAAAGAGCTTGTGGCTTATTCAGTGCACTCTGCTCCAAATAGTCACTGCATTTTAGTAACACAATAAATGTTTAATGAAAACAAGCAGGAGTCAAGAGCGAAGGGAGAAAAGTTCTTTTTTCTTGCCATTTTGGGAACACTTGATGAGAGTATTGATTTGGAGCAATAAAAATGTTCTTTTTGCATTTTCCCTGCAGAATTGTGAACGCTCTGCAGCTTCAAGACTACTTAAACAAAAAAGTCAGAAAATTACCTCCTGGGATAACCAGAAAGGTGTGTTTTGGGTCACCTGCAATGCTCAAACACTAATTGAAACTCCCCTTTCTGAGTGGAGGGACCAAGCTGTGCCCTGAGCTACCCAGGAGAGCCTCGTGCTGGGTGGGGTGATGGAAATGAGCCTTTCCCAAACCCGCATTTCATAAATCAGAATTCCCACAAATGAGGAGGTGCTGTCCACAGCTGCGTGTGGGCACAGTGCCAGGGGGTTTGGCTGAGTCCCTTCTCTGTGTCACAGCTCTGTGTGGCACTGTCCTTGCTGGGCAACCCCTCCGTGCTGCTCCTGGACGAGCCCTCCACTGGCATGGATCCCAACGGGCAGCGCTGTGTCTGGTGAGCAGGAAAAATTATAGAGAAAAGTGTTCTGAAAGTTTGATTATTTTACTCTTTCTTTTAGTTACTGTTAATGCATTTTTCTTTGTATCCTTTTCAAGTTTTGAGGCTGTGAAAAGTGTTCTGAAAGTTTGATTATTTCACTCTTTCTTTTAGTTACTGTTAATGCATTTTTCTTTGTACCCACCTAAAGTTTTGAGCCTACTTTGCCTTTCTCCTAATCCCACCTCGCAGCAGGAAGTGAGTGCATCAGTAATTAGCCAGCACTGAACCCACCACACTCATTAGTACATTAGCCAGAAAATCTCAGAATTGGAGAAATCTCAAATTAGCAAACCAAAACCACTACACTAAAATGGTGTTCCCACTGTGAGCACAGGGCCACCACCATGGGAAAAGAATTGGAAGCCAAAAGGAGATATTTAAAATTACGTTTAATTTAAAATGGAAAGTGTTTTACCCCATACACAAATGGTGTTGTCCCTCACATTGCAGTGGTTCTGTTGGAAAATACATTTCTTGTCTCTAACTCAGGGATGAGCAAGGAGAGAGAATAACTATTTTACCTTCATCCTTTTTGCAAGATTTAGGACAGTCCTAAATGGGATTTGGGAGAATTCATAGAGACTCAAGTCAAAAGTATTTTTTGTCATTATTTCAAAGCATTACCATGTGCTCATTAATCCAAAGTTGTTCCACGTGAAAATTTTATTCTCATTTTAAGGGAAAGGCATTTGGATGGACAGAGAACAATGATATTTCTAGGGAGTGTTATTTTATATTTTTGTCCTAGTTCAGGGCAAATCTGGGAGATAACCCCCAAAGGGGCTCCTCTAGAAAAGCAGATTAAATTGATCCCTCCCCACAACTGATTCAGGAGAAAATACCTCCTTGGAGAAAAGTGAGAAAAAAACTGTTTATTAAACAATAGAACCCAAACAATATTAAACAATGAAACCTCCTGCTGCTCCAAAAGAGATGACAAACTCAGAAGAGTCCCCTCTGTGGGCTGCAGCTCGGCTCACTCAGGCTCTGATCAGTGAAATGGAAATGCCACGGCCCAGCCTGGCCAGGGGGCCACAGGTGGAGCTGCTGTTCAGGTCAGAGCAGGTTTAAACAGGTCCAAGAAAAAGAAAAAAGACCACAGTCCAGGGAACTTCTTTGTCTCAGCTAGCTAAAACCAACTAAAGCAAAGGAGAGCTCTGTCCCGCTGTCTGTCCATCCACAGACAGCATAGCCCAGGAGCAGGAATGGGGAGGAGTGAGTGCAGGGTCTGAAAACAAACTGCAGCTTCTTCCTCCCTCTGCACTGTCTGGAACAAGTCCTAAAGGTGCAAAACTTATTATTCAGCATAAACAGAACAAGACGACTGGGGATAAAAGTCATCAGATCATAGAGTCAACCCAGGACAATTTTCTTTTCCCTCTGGTCCTCAGGAGAGCAATCCGGGATGCCGTGCGAAGCAAGGAGTCAGGAGCCCTCCTGAGCACGCACTACATGGAGGAGGCAGAGGCCGTGTGTGACCGTGTGGCCATCCTGGTGTCCGGCCAGCTCCGGTGGGTGACAGCCACCCAGGCTGCTCCTCCAGCCTCTCCTGCCATGGAATGTGCCGTGGTTTCCTTCTCAGGAAGGAGCAGGGGCTGAGGTGACAATGATTTCACTGTCACCTCCGTGCCTCCCTGCCCTGCAGGTGCATTGGCTCCATCCAGTACCTGAAGAACAAGTTTGGCAAAGGATATCTCCTGGAAATCAAGGTCAAGGATGCAGAGAGCTCTGATGCTCTGCACGCTGAGGTTCTGAAGATTTTCCCAGGTGCAGCTCGCCAGGAGAGGTAACTGCAAAATGTGGGATGAGGAGTGGTTTCAACACTGCCTCATCCCTGAAAACATCCCTGGTGGGCTGGCCAGACACAGGTGGAGAGGGATGAACAGCTCCCTGTAGGGGGATCTGATTTATAATGTCACCACAGCCAGTCCTCCTGTGATCCCAGCAGCAGGACGCCCATAAAGGTTTGACCCCAGGAGCTCCACACAGAGCAAGAATCACCTTTTCTTCTGTTTCCTCGAGGTTCCCCTCTTTGCTTGTCTACAAGGTCCCAATGAGAGATGCCCTGCCCCTGTCCCAGTCCTTCTCCAAGCTGGAGGAAGGTAAGAGAAAACCAGGGGACTTTTTCAAAAAGCAGAACAGCAACTGCTCCTTTTCAACCCTCTTCCCATTTCTCCACAGCCAAACGAAACTGCAGCCTCGAGGAGTACAGCTTCTCCTTGAATACTCTGTCTCAGGCAGGTGAATTTTATTTGTGTAAAGGCAGGAGCAGGGACAAAAGCTGCAGCCAAACCCAGGCTGGTGCAGTGGCAAAAGGCAGCTCCACCAAAAAACTGCCTGAGGCTGGTGGGTGAGGGGTTCTCTACTGGCAAAGTGGTGGAAAATGGTTTGTTTTTTTACTGCTGGGGTTTTTCATGGTGGGAACAAATCTGGCTGAAGTCTCAGACCCCACTGGGTTGAGGAAGGCACACAGCACACCCAAGGAGGGAGCTGCCCATGCCCAGCCCCTCTGGGTGCTCTGGAAACAGCAGATTATTTATTGTACAAGGCTGGGGGCAAAGATGAGGAATGTTTAAGACAATCCATTGGTGGGGAAAACCTGTATGGAAATACCTGCAGCAGGGGATGCCTGTCTGGTTTCTCCATGGAGCACAGGAGGCTCAGCTTGTCTACATCCTTACACCCATAAAAGCATATGTTTATGGGGAAAAACCTGTGGGGGAAACCTGTATGGAAATAGCTGCAGCAGGGGATGCCTGTCTGGTTGCTCCAGAGAGCACAGGAGGCTCAGCTGCTGCTCCCAAAAATCCTCTCCACACCTCTCCCAGAGCTGCAGGGCTGTGCCTCCTGCAAAGGAGCATCACAGAGAAATAACCCAAGCATTACCTTGCTCATTTCAGGTGTTTCTGGAGCTCTCCCGAGAGCAGGAAAAGGATAATTTTGATCTGACTTTGGATGGGACTTTTGACTGGAAACAGCTGCAGCAGGAGGACTGTTAAATGCTCATTTATGCATTGCTCAGTATTAACCAAACTGCACATATTTACTGCCACTCTCAGTGTACCACAGAGAGGAAAACAGGCTCCTCTGTGACACAGAAGGTGTTTTACCTGCACTCTGCAGGGCTCTCAGTCCTGCTCCAAGCTGCACTTCCAAAGCTGATCCAATAGTGCCTGCCCTGGTGAGAGCTCCTGGCAAGCCAAGCAGGGTGAAGCAGGAGGACTGAAAGCTTTGCAGAAAGAAGGGTCCTAATCCAGCCCTGGGGGTGAAATCCCTCTGGATCTGGGTGCATCAGGGAGTCTGGACACGCTCTGCTCTCCTGGGTTCCTCTCCCACCCATGCCTGGGACTCTGCCTACAACGTGTTCTTACTGGAATTTGCACTCCATTTTCATGCCCTTCCAATAAATGTCTCTGTAGAACAATCTGCAGTTCCATCCTCATCTGTCATCATTGCCGGGGACCCCGAGGAACAGCTCCAGCTGCCTCCCTGGGGATGGGGATGCTGCAGAGGGCAGGGAGATGTTTATCTGCCTCAGCAAATGCTCAGCCCTGCCCTCCCTCCACTCTGGGGTGAGTGGTTGTCAGTCCTTCCCCTGGAAACCACCCAGGTGGAGCAGAGAAAGCTCCAGGGATTCCTTCCAGTAGCTAAAGAGAACTGGAGAGGGAGTTTTTACAGGGGCATGGAGTGATGGGACATGGGAGGATGGTTTCAAGCAGACAGAGAGCAAGTTTAGATTGACTATTGGGAAAAAATCTTCCCTGAGAGGGAGGTGAGACCCTGGCACAGGGTGCCCAGAGGAGCTGTGGCTGCCCCATCCGTGGAAACATTCAAAGCCAGGTTGGATTTGGTTTGGAATAACCTGGTCTGGTTAAAAGTGACCCTGCTCACTGCAGAGGGGTTGGATTGGGTGACCTTTAATGGTCCCTCCCAACCCAAATTATTCAATGACTTCCCCCCTTTTATCCTTGTGCCCAGCTCATTTGCAAAGGTTAAAACTCTCCCAGAAAACACACAGGTCTCTCCAGGCAGTCCCAGTGGTGGCTGTGTTGCAATCACTGCTTGTGCACATCCCACACTCAGCTCCAAAACACATCTTGGCAGTTGGAGGAACATCTTCAGAGACACCCTGGTTGTTTCCTCTTTTTTTTTTCTTTTGTATAATTAAAGATTTTTTTTGTAATTGTGTTGTTTATTAACTACTTTGTGTTTTATAGATTTTTATAATATATTTGTTTATTACTTTTTGAAAGATCTTGCTTGCACAACAGCTCCCTTCCTACTCTGCACCGCTGAGAAATGGTAAATGAAATAACCAAACATTTGTGTCACCTGTTCACACACTCAGCCCCAGGAAATGGGGATTCTCTGAAAGGGAAGAGTTTTATTTGCTGCTCTGAGGGTATCAATAGCAGTGGAGAACTCAAGCCATGAGCCTCCAGAGATAAATACCATTTGTATGATCTGTTGCTGTTGGATTTTTTTTATTTTCCTCAGCATTTTGTGGTTTGTGCCTCTGCAGCTGCTGCTTTGAGCGGGTTTGTGAAATCCACTCTGCTCTGCCTCTGTGTCCTGCTGTGACACAGAAATCTGGGAAGCCTTCCCTTGACCACCCAGCATGATGGACCTGCTCCCTTTGCAGGCTTTTCCATGATGTAAAGACTCCAACAGCACCAAAAGCCCCAGCAAACAAGTCCTGTCCCAGAGAGAGCATCTCTGGAGCTGGAGAGGGAAGGAGGAATTCCTCCTGACACTGCTTGTGCTGCTGCTTCCTCCAAGGAGCCACCACCCTTCCCTCCCACAGCTCCGACTGATTATTCCCTCTGACATTGGACATTTTCCATTGCAGGGAAAGGTGAAGAGGCAGAGCTCACTCCATCACCTCATACACAAGGAGGGGAAGGGAAAAACCCCAGAGAGCCCCAGAGAGCAGCTGTTGGAGCTGGGGCTTTGCCTCAGCCCAGAGAGAAGGGGGACAGGGCTGGTGGCAGTGCCAGCACACAGGGGACAGCTCCAGGTCCTGGCCCATGGCCAGCACTGGGAAAAAGGGGGTCTGTCACCAGCACAAAGCAGAGCTTAGCTGGCAAGAGGGAACAAAGAACAGTTCTCAAAATTTCATGAGGACTTAACTTTTCCATTGGAAAGAATAAAAAAAAAGAAGATGAAAGAACAAGAGAAGGGTTTCCTGGAACTGAGCTGACTCCTTGAACATTCCCTTTGGAGTTTGTCTCTCGCCCTGAGCTGAAGGGCTGAGAGAGGAGAGGCCCCAGGAGCTCTATCTGTGAGAGGAGGGGCTGGCAGATCCCACTGGGGTGTTCCCTGCTCCAGCCCAAAACCATAACTCTGCCATAACTCTGATTATTCTCCCTATTTCCCAGCCCAGCACGAGGCTCCTCTGCTGCTAAAACTGGAGCAGAGCCTGCTGGCTGTGCCTGGGGGTGAATCCATCTCCCAGCCTGGGCTGGATCCATCCTCCCTATTGTATTTGCAGGGATCCTCATGGCAGGGAGGAATGATGAATCTGACTCCATGTTCTCAGAAGACTGATTTATTATTTTATCATACTATATTATATTAAAGAATGCTAAACTATACCAAAGAATACAGAAAGGACACTTACAGAATGCTAAAAAGATAATAATGAAAACTCGTGACTCTCTCCAGAGTCTGACACAGCTTGGCCCTGATTGGCCAAAGAGTGAAAACAACTCACAGCAGAACCCAATGGAACAACCACCTGTGGGTGAACAATCTCCAAATACATTACAAAGGAGCACAACACAGGAGAAGCAAATGAGATAAGAATTGTTTTCCTTTTTCTCTGAGGCTTCTCAGCTTCCCAGGAGAAAATCCTGGGTGAAGGGATTTTCTAGGAGATATGAATCCATCCTCCCAGCCTGGGGTGAATCCATCTTTGGGCTGGATCCATCCTCCCAGCACAGCATCTCCCTCTGCTCCCTTCAGGAACCCAGCAAGAACTTGGCCTGACCAACAGGGAAATTCTCATTTCTCATTCAATAATGCCCTCTTTATCCAGCAAAAGGACAAAGCACACAAAGGGCCATTCAGCAGCTGCCTCCAGCCCCGATCCCCAGGCACCGTGTCCCAAATTGTCCCCCTGGAGTGACAGCAAGGAGCAGCCCAAGCCTTCCAGGCCAGGTGAGAAAAACTCACCTTGGTGGTGTTTATTTTTGAGCGTTGAGGACCAAGAGAGACAGGCATGTCTGTGCTCAAGGTTTGGGAGCTTGGGAACAGTGTTTGACCCTGTGGAATTTGGGGAGCAAAGGGGTGGTTTATGTCTGGACAGGAATATTGGGGTTTTCCAGGTCTCCTCAAAGCTGTGAAGGAAATCAGCATTAAATGCTAATTAAGCAACACCCCTGAAGCGCAAGGAAGCAAACTCAACAAAAAGTATTTCTGAGAAGTCCAAGGAGCTTCCCAAACAGCAGTGATGCAAGCTCCAAAGAAGCTGAGGCCGAATCCTGAGGCATGGGAGGAGGGGGAGGTTTGGGAAGCCAAGCCCAGGGCTGGTGTCCTGCAGAGGAATCCCGTGGTGTGGATGTGACTTTGTGTCCTGTGCAGGTGCCTGTCACATCCCCCTGCCCTGTGCAGCCCCTCACAGTCCCCTCTGTATCTCCCTGCAGGCACCTCCAGATCTTGGAGCTCAGCTGGACAAAAACCTCCCTTTGTTCCAAACAATCCAGAGGAAAAATAAACCCAAAATGACAGGAGAGAGGAGTGACGCCAAGGAGAAAGCTCCCTGTGTGTGTCCTGGGAGGAAAGTCACTGTGAGCAGGGGGTGTCACCTGCTCTGGGCACCTCCAGCCCCTTCAGCACAGATCCTGTCCCTGCAGCACCTCTGCTCTGTCCCAGAGCACAGCCAGATGTGCTCCTGATGCCTTGGGAAGGCTGAGCTGGAACAGAGGCTGGGCAGAGCTACAGAATAAAGCAGGGATTGATTCCAAGGATCTCCTCCATGGATCCACCTGGGGCAGCACAAGAGCCCAGCCAGGGCTGCACCCAAGATGAACCCAAATGGTCCCAAAATGCACGAGCGCTGCCGGGGTCTCTCCCTGGGATCAGCTCTGCTCCATGTGCACATTGCAGTTCAGTGTCCAGTTCCAGCTGCAGCCCATCCAGTCCCATCCTGCTTGTTTTTCTCTCTCCAGCCCACGGGGTTTGTGCTCTTGGGCTGAGATTTGGATCATTTGTCCTTGGTGCCCAGCTGGAGCAGGAATTGTTTTGTGTCCCTGCTCTGTGCAGAGAGCTCAGCATCCCCTAATGTGAAGCCTAGACTTACACACCAAAGCAGAAGAAGATCTGAAAAATAGAAAAGCTGAACCTGAGGCATCACTCCAGGCAGCAGAAACGAGGCAAGGCAGATGCTGGCAGCCTCCACAGCTCAGAGGCCAATTCTCTTTTTCCATCCACTTGAGACAAAAGAGGAAATGGGGTTTGGATTCCATGTCCACGTGTGGAGGGGAGCAGGGTGGATGAGCTCCTCAGTCTGGGAGTGCCAGGCTGTTAAAAAAGCATCTCTCAGCTTTTAATTTTTAAAGCATCTCAGCTTGAATTACTCTGAAGGTGAAGCTGAGAAGGATTTTCCTCTGGTTCTGCTTCTTCCTGATTCATCTCAGCACCTCAAACCCCTTTGGAGACTTCCAAATATTCTCTTTAGCAGCAGATGGCTCAAATATCAGGCAGAAGAGGACGGGTGGCTGTGGCAGCAGCCAAACCCAACAAAATATTTGCTTCAAAGCAGGGGGAAGGACAGTGTGTCCAGCTGGGAAAAGCAGGAAATGGTTTCTGAAAGAGTGGAAGAAGGGATGGAGAAGGGGATGATTGTGTAAGACATGATGTTTCAATTAGAACAGTCCTGAGTGATAGCAGCAGTTCATGAACTCGTGTTCTAGGCAGAGTGGAGATGTTGGATTTGTTCCTGTGCATCTCCGTCCTGGCACAGACATCAGATGGTTTTCTGGACAGGTGAGGGGGGACTTGGGCTGTGCATCAGCTGAGCCAGGAGCACCCCTGGTGTCTGTGATCCTGGTGGACAGCACTGGCAGCAGGATGGAATCCACCCCTCGTGCAGGGCTTTGTGCTTTTCAGGATGAGTTTTGGCTATTTGAAAATACCTTTTTTTTTGGAATTTGAGAACCATCTGGGCCAGTGCGGCAGCAGCTCTGTGGCCACAGAGAGAAACACAACTTTGCCAGGCATGGTCCTGGGAAGGCTGTGAGAAAATCAGAGAAAAGAATGTTGAACAACTCTTACCTTAATCTGCTACACCTGGTATTGTGAGCATGTAGAACGTGCTACAGAGATTTGTTTACCACAGGGTGGTTTCTTAATTAGCTAATTAGCTGATGGTGTTATAATTGGAGGACCAATTAGGTCCAACCTATAAAATCAATGGGGTTCTGAATAAAGATGATTATTGTTCAACCTTCTGTAATACATGGAATCAGTGCTAATTGTTACCTGGCCCTGGTGGACAGCACTGGCAGGAGGATGGAATCCACCCCTCGTGCAGGGCTTTGTGCTTTTCAGGATGAGTTTTGGCTATTTGAAAATACCTTTTTTTGGAATTTGAGAACCATCTGGGCCAGTGTGGCAGCAGCTCTGTGGCCACAGAGAGAAACACAACTTTGCCAGGCATGGTCCTGGGAAGGCTGTGAGAAAATCAGAGAAAAGAATGTTGAACAACTCTTACCTTAATCTGCTACACCTGGTATTGTGAGCATGTAGAATGTGCTACAGAGATTTGTTTACCACAGGGTGGTTTCGTAATTAGCTAATGCTCATGGTGTTATAATTGGAGGACCAATTAGGTCCAACCTATAAAATCAATGGGGTTCTGAATAAAGATGATTATTGTTCAACCTTCTGTAATACATGGAATCAGTGCTAATTGTTACCTGGCTGGGGCTGCCTCACCACAACAGGCCAGCAATTTCTCTCCAAACTGGAGAGGTTGGGGATGGATGTCAGCAGGGCCCTGGGTGCCAAAGGCAAACCATTCCTGTGGGTTTGGGGCTTGCTAGAGCAGGTTCCCCTGGGTTACTGTGAAACCTGTGAAATATCACAGGTTTGCTGCAAGAGTTGTCACTGCTGTCACATCCCTGTCTCTGCCAGGTAAGTGGATGCAGCTTTAGGAAATTAAAATGCCTGTAAATAATCTGCTCTTGCAGGTGGCTACAGAAGCTTGGCCCTTACTGTGAAACTCACTCCTTCTTTTCCTTCTTTTCCTTCTTTTCCTTCTTTTCCTTCTTTTCCTTCTTTTCCTTCTTTTCCTTCTTTTCCTTCTTTTCCTTCTTTTCTCTCCTTCCTTTCCCTTTCCTTTCCCTTTCATCCCTGTGACCAGCTGAGGACTTCTCCTTGCTGCCACAGCTGCCTCCACCCACAGACCTTGCTTTTCTTTGGCCTCATTGTGAGAAATTCATTTCATCTTCCAAATGCAAATCCTCTCAAGGGCTCTCAGGATGCTAAGGAGGAATTCAGAAAGAATAACAAAAAATAAGTGAATGAGGGGAGTTTTGTTAAATTATTATTTTTTTTAATTTGAGAAATAACTGGCTTTGAATCTGCCATGTGTTTCCTTCTCAGGAGAGGACAGAAGCCTCCTGCCAGCATCATGTCAAGGGCTCCACCACATTTCACACAAGGATTTGTGGTTGACTCTCACAAAGGACTGAGGAGTGAGAAATGAGCTCTGGTGAGGAAATGTTTGCACAACCTCTCCCCCATCTGATTCCTTGTGTTTGCAGAACATCCCTCCCCTTCCTGGGGCTTTCCTGGAAGGTGAGGAACAGCAGTTACAGGGCAAACAGATGGGAATAAACAGATTTTGGTTGAATGTGGAAACCCAAGAAGAGAAAACTGGGAGTGAAGGAACTCTTTTTTGGGGAAAGAAATCACCTTTATTTTATTAAAAACTGGGCATGGGCACAAAGTAGCAAGTGTGTGATGGCCAAGTGACCAAGGCCAGGCTGGATGTGGCTCTGAGCACCCTGGGATAGTGGGAGGTGTCCCTGCCCATGGCAGGGGGTGGAATGAGATGGATTTTAAGGTCCTTTCCAACCTAAACCATTCTGGGATTCTGTACTTCAAAATCATCCCTCCAAGTGAAACCCAGACAATCATTTTCTTGAGCTGCAGCCTTTCCAGCAGCAGGGCTGCAGGTCAGTGCTGCCTCCCAAGCAAACATTTTGCTCTGTCATCATAAGGTTGGAAAAAGCCTCTAAGGTCAAGCCCAGCCATTACTGGCTGATCTCTTCCTTCTGCAGCCTCTCTGCTTTATTAGAAAGGGAAAATTGCCATTTTTGAGGGGAAAAATGCCTTGATTTGCCATTTTCAGCTGTCTCACCTCAGCCACAGCTGCCTGTGGAGCATTCCCACAGGGGCAGGTGGGCTGAGCGTGTCCTGTGGGGAAAATGCACCTGATCCCAGCTGGGAAGAGCTGGAGACTGCAGGCGGGATGCTCAGGGCTGCCTTGTCCTTGCTCTGCCAGGGTCCCTCCTGCTTTTTGTGCTGCTGCATCTGCTCCTGCAGGGAAACCTCTGCGAGCTGCTGGAGCGTGGATTCAGCTTCCATAGGGAAAATCCCGACAGCTGGGATGTGGGAGCAGGGAATGGGGCAGCGGGGAGGGAACAGGAGCCAGCAGAGGCTCTGGGGGACACAGACAGAGGGTGTCCCGACAGCTGCTGGCTCCTCTTTCTCTTCTCTCCAAACGAAAAGGAGTTTTTGTGCCCTTTTTTTTGTTCCTTTGTTTTCCACGCGAAAGTAATTCCGCACAAAGGCTTTCCCAGAAAAACGATGCGAGCCTTTTCCTTGGCTTTCCTGGAAGGGATGAATCACCTCGCTCCTTTTTTGGGGGGTCCCGGCAGCCGGAGGGGCGCGACCCGGAGCGACATCCGCGCTCGGGCTGTGCCACCTCCTGGTGGCAGCGGGCGGTGCATCCCTGAATCCCTGCATCCCGAATCCCTGCGTTCCTGCATCGGTGCGTCCCTGCATCCCTGAATCCCTGCATCCCTCTGTCCCTGCATCTCCGCAGCCCCGAATCCCCACACCCTTGCATGCCTGTGTCCCTGCATTACTGCGTTCCCTCATCCCTGCATCCCTGAATCCCCATATCCCTGAATCCCTGCAACCCTGCGTCCCTGCTTTCCTGCATCTGCACATCCCTCTATCCCTGTATCCCCTTATCCCTGCATCCCCACATCCCTGGGTCCCCATATCCCTGCATCCCTGTGTTCCTGTGTCTCTGCATCCCCACATCTCTTTATCCCTGCATCTCTGCATCCCTGAATCCCTGCGTTCCTGCGTCGGTGTGTCCCTGCATCCCTAAATCCCTGCATCCCTCTGTCCCTGCATCTCCACAGCTCCGAATCCCCACATCCTTGCATCCCTGTGTCCCTGCATTCCTGCATACCTGAATCCCCGAATCCCCATATCCCTGAATCCCTGCAACCCTATGTTCCTGCATCCCTTCATCCCTGCCTCCCTGCATCTCTGTGTCCCCATATCCCTGCAGCCCTGTGTCCCTGAATCCCTTCAACCCTGCATCCCTGCCTTCCTGCATCTGCACATCCCTCTATCCCTGTATCCCCTTATCCCTGCATCCCTGTGTCCCTGCATTCCCACTTCTCTTTATCCCTGCATCCCCACATCCCTGAATCCCTGCATTCCTTCATCCTTTCATCTCTCCGTTCCTGCATCCCTCCACCCCTCCATCCCTCCATCCTTTCATCCCTCCACTGCTCCATCCCGCGTCCCTGCCCAAATCCCCGCCCCCCGCAGGTCTGCATCGCCAGGATTTTCTGGGTTTTTTTATTCTTTTGTTATTTTGTTGGCCCGGCTGAGCCAGCCCAACTTTTATTCCCAGGCCTTTGCTGCAGCTCGGTGCCGCCGCTGGGGGCTTTGGGTCCGGGCCGAGGGAAGGAGGAGGTGGAAAAGCTGCCCCACGGGTGCTGGGGATGTGGCTGGTGGCCACGGGAGAGCAGCAGCCTCCAGCAGCAGCAGGGATGGTCACTTCTTCAACCTGTCCGTGGTGGAGCTCTGACCTCATCGGTGGCATCAGAGTTTTGGGGTCCTGGGATTCCCTTTGCCCAAAGGGAAATCAATATCAAATGTATGAACTGGATACTGAAGGGAAAGAGAGGAAAATAAAGGGGTGTTATTCCAATACATCCCTGTCTCTCCTCCAGTGCCAGCTTCCCTGAAATGCTGCTATGCCCATGGCCAGGGCGGTGGAATTAGGTGATTTTTATCCAAACCCAAGCCATTCTTTGATTCGGTACCATGGGAAGGTATCCCAGCCCTTCCCACTGCAGTTTGGGGTTATGGCTATCTGCAGCCTTTAATCCCTGCTCAGCTGAGGAGAGAGGTTCTGCTCAGCTGTGCCTCCATCCTGCCAAATCAGACTCTCATTTTCTGCAGTCATAACTCTCCTCCCAGCCCCACACCAAGCTCCATAAATCTGCGTCTCCTTTCCCCCTGGAGGATGCTCCCAGTTCAGGGCAAGAAGGAGCAGTTAATTGGTACGGAAAGAATAACAAAGTGTGGGCACAGATCCGAAACCAGGATTTATTTAGGAAGATTTTCTGGTTATTATCTACTTAGGAACGGAGGATTTGTCAGAACAGATCAGAGCATTTTCATCAAATCTGGCATCCTGCATGGAGTGGTGATAGTGAGAGGATGTTCCTGGGGGAAAACTCTCTGGATTCTCTCAGAAGTGCAGGTGCTTGATGCTGTTGGAAAGGGGGGCAGAAGCAATGCTGAGGTAAAACCAGAACCAGCAGCAAAGTGCAGTCCCTGTCACACTGGAACCAGCTCCAGCCCGAGCTGACCCAGCAGAAGTGGAGAGGATGCTCCCCAGCTGCAGGATGGTGACAGCTGGCCTTGGGTTATTGTGTTATTGTGTAAAAATAAACACAAATCCTCCCCCAGCTCAGCCCCAAGTCCAGCCACATCCCCCTGGCTCATCCACAAGGACCTACCACTCCTCTGTGTCACATCTGGGGACACAGAGCACAAAACCCCCGGGCTCCACCAAGAAACACATTTTGGATATTCAACACTGGCATTCCAGCAACAACAACGTCATCCTGAGCCATGGAGTGCTTGGGCAATGTTTGGTTTATGAGGCAGGGCTGGAGCTGCTGCAAAAACAATCCCTGTTCTTAAAAAGAAAACATTCTTTTGTAAACAAGTGGAAAAAAACCCATGTGTGTGTATGCAAAGGAAAGAGGATTGGGAAATGCCATTTCCAGTGCAGAGTGAGGCTCTGGAAGGGCAGTGGAGATGAAGAGTTCTGTGGCAGAGGGGGAGAGCCTGGGCTGGGCTGGGAGCACTGGGGCCGTGGGGGCCTCAGCTCCTCGGTGCTGCTCTGGTTTATAAATAGAAATATAAATATAATAGTGAGTTATAATTAGAGTTCATTGAGTGGGGCTGGAGGAACAGCAGAGAGCCTCTCCAGAAGAGCTGTCTGCAGTTCAAGCACAGCTCCTGGGCTCGTGTCTGGAGGAGAACACCCCAAGAGGCACCTCAGCTCATGGAGACAGCTCTGGAATAAGGAGTTCTGCACCAGCTCCATGGCTGGGGCACCCCAAGGATGCTCTGTTCTCACCCCACTGTGCTTCCTGAGCAGCTGGCCTTGGGGGTTTTATCCACAGGACTCAGAGGACACAGCCAGCTCTGTCACCCTGCACACGAGGAAGCTGCTTCCCACACCACGGAGATTTTCCATCTCCTCTTCAAGCTGCCCTGACACCTCTGGCTGGGCACAGAAAGAGGAGGGTGCTCTGGAATCCTCCCTGGCCTGAACTCCACCATGGAAAGTCCAAAAGTGGGTCAGGTTTCCTGGCTGCAGCAGAAGGAGCACACCAGGTGTGTCAGGGTAGCTTTGCTGTCTGTGTGTCCTGTGTCGTCCCCATGTCCCTGCCACCCTCCAAGGCTCTCCCAGAGAGCAGCACTCAGGCTGTGCTCCTAAAGCCATGGATTTGGGGCCATTTCTCCTAAAATCATGGAGGACAAGCCCTTCCAATGGCATTAACTCCTGCAAGATGCACCTGAGCACATCAAGGGTTACTCACCCTGCCTAAGCTCCTCTCTACTCCCTGATTTTACAGCTCCTGCTTTTGCCTTTCTGTTGGAAGCCACTTTTTAAAATCATCCATATATTACACCTTGTAAAATGCATCTCTTAATCCCCAAAACTGCACCCAGCAATGCCCAGGGATCCACGACTGGAAGCATTTCCCTGGGAATGTCCTTTACAGGGGATGGAACACACACCCCCATTTCCAGCCTAAAACACCAACCCACCCAACAGCCCAGGCAGGCTGAACCTGCAGCTCTATGATCTCTGCAAGCACCACCTGATTAAAACACATAAAAAAATAAAGCAGGGATATAAAACTGCCAGTTGCCCACAGAATCAAATTGAATTAGTTCAGCTCAGCCTCCCCCATTTTTCCTTGGTTATAAAACCACTCACTCTGCAAATATGGGATTTTATGTGGGAAAGCAAGTTCTGGAGCTCACGTGGGGCAGTGGGAGAGCTCAGCCCAGTGAGCGATGTCCTGGGTTCTCCCTTATCACTAACTGCTGTTTATATGACCCAAAAATAAAACAGCAGCTCTCCACAGAGGGACAGGCAGCAGGAGTGGATCACAACCATTCCTGGAGCTGTGGTAGCCTCACACAACAGCCAAAATCTCCTTCCCATCCAGAGGGAGGTCCCTCCTCTGCCCATGCACATCATCCTCATCCTCCTCCCCTTGCACCTTGCAGGGCTGGGGAGGGTCCAGAGCAGCTGCCAGGGGTTAATGAGCAAAACATCCTGAGAGAACCTGGTTAATGAGCATCTCTCCTGCAGGTGAGGAGCTGAGATGAGAATATTCCCTGCTCCAGTGGTGCTGGGATGTGACAGCCCACCAAGGAGGGAGCTGAGAGGTGGGAGAGACAATCACCTCTCCTCAGCTGGATCACAGTCCCAGCCAAGCTCATCTGCATTAATCTTGCACTCATTAAAATCAGTTGTTCTGTTTCTAATTCAACCAGTGCTGCCAAGATCAAGAATTAAAAATTGATGAGCCAGTGTCCCTGGGAAAAAAAAATAGAAATAAAAAAAAAAGTTCATAATCCAGAGCAGCACAAATTTTAAAATAATTATGAAAAATGTCTGGCTGCTCCTCTGGGCTTGACACTTCCATAAGGGGTAGGAAAATGTACAAAAACTGAGAATGTTACACAATCATGGGAGTCCTGAGGCTGGAGCTTCCTGGGAGCAGCCCCAAAAATGGCCTTACTTATCAGGAAACCCCAAATTCTGAACCCCAAAAATGGCCTCACCTATGGGGAAAACCCAAATTCTGGGCCACAAAAATGGTCTCACCTATGGGGAAACCCAAACTGTAAGCCCTAAAAATGGCCTCACTTATGGGAAAACACAAATTCTGAACCCCAAAAATGGCTTCACGTATGGGAAAAAACCCAAATTCTGAACCCCAAAAGTGGCCTCACTTATGGGAAAACACAAATTCTGAACCCCAAAAATGGCTTCACGTATGGGAAAAAACCCAAATTCTGAACCCCAAAAGTGGCCTCACTTATGGGAAAACCCAAATTGTAAACCCTAAAAATGGCCTCACTTATGGGGAAAACCCAAATTCTGAGCCACAAAAATTGCCTCACTTATGGGGAAAACCCAAATTCTCAACCCCAAAAATGGCCTCACTTATGGGGAAAACCCAAATTCTGAGCCACAGGGGAGGGATGAGCTCGTTTGGCTCCTCTGATGCTGCCTCAGGACAAGTGTCACTGCTGAGGTGACAGCAGCCTGGGGCTCTCATGGGGACAGAGCAGCACCCAGGAGGAACGTGTGAGTTAACAGCAGAAGTAAATAATGATTTTTTAAATTCTACATGAGTGACAAACTCAACATTATTTTTAATATGACCTAATTAAGGTCACCAATGACAATGGCTGGAGACAAGATGATAAACACCATTTATTTGAAGCAGATGAGAACTTGGGAAAGGCTCTCCAAGAGCCAAAACTAAATATTTCAGAGAGAGCCAGAGTCCTCCCAGCCCATAAAAACACCCACAAACTGCAGTGGCTTTTGCTGACCCAGGCTGGAGTGATCCTGCTGAGCTGTCTGGGTCTCTCTCCACAAATCTGCTCTTTTTCCTCATTAAAAGGCACCATGTTTGCACAGCAAAGCTCAAGCAGGAGAACATGGAGCCAGGCCAATCCCAAACTAAGCCTGGGAGAAGTTTGGGATTAACTCCTTTAGAGCCAAGCAGAGGTGGCTTCCTGGAGGAGAATCAATAAAGATGGGCTGTCAGTGATGGGGGGATTTATTTATAGCAGGCATTCATTGCCTTCAGGATCTGGATAAACACCCATTAGCTTTCAAGGTGATGAATCAAGTATTAATTAACCTGCTGGGGGGGAAAAAATAATAGGGATATTAATGTTTTAAAGGGAAGCTTCCAGCTGAGGGAAACAAAGGGAGTGAGCAAAGCTGAACTTTCCAAATAAAACCTTTTAGCGCTGGAAAGGAGCAATGGGCACAGAATAAACGAGGTGGACACTCTGGCTGGTAACTGGGAAAATATAAAACAAAACAAAACAAAAAAAAAAGCTTTCTTGGCATGTCTCCAGAGCTTCAGGGTGGAGAAGGGCTTGGAATGAAAATTTAATGGGCACTGGTGCCCGAGCCAACCCCTGCCAGCACAGAGCCACTCACTCCCTGCAGAGTGGGAAGTGGCATTTGTCACCTCCAGACAAGGATGCAACAACTGGTTTTTTGCTCTAATTTCCCTCCACAGGTCTCTTCTGGACCCTCTTGCAGTGCAAGCAGTGAAAATCCAGAGCAGGAAAGCAGCAGGGTGGGCAGGACGTGCTCTGGCTGTGGCACACAGAGATGGGAGCAGCCCTTGGCCCTCAGCTCCCACTTTTCCTCTGTCCCTCTCAGGGACAGAATTTCTCTTTTTCTGGAGTTCCTGCAAAGCAGCCACGTCCCAAGGAGGCCAGCAGGGCTCAGCTCAGCACATGCACGAGCACCACAGAGAAAAGAGAAATATTTCTGGAGGATTAGACTGTTTTTACAGAGCAAAAACGCCCAAATGAGATGTGACACCAAAAACTGGACAGCAAAAAGGAACCAATTTCCTGCAGGTCCACCTCAGCATCCAGCTCCCTGGGATGCCTTGGCTGCATCCCCTCTCCTCTCTGCAGCTTCCAAGGGACGTAAATCAGAAGTTTGGAGAGGTTATTCTGCAAACTGAGACACAGCTCTGCTGCAGTCGAGAAGGGAGGCAAAAAAAATCCTGTATTATTCATGGTTTCAGGATCAGCTTCATCTGCCTCTGCTCCACCCCTACAAACCCAAATCTTTAGCAACTTCAAACTCTTTTAATTTTTTTTATATATAAGGAGAAAAAAGCATATGCAGTCCTCCTTTTCCTGCCCATTTTTAGCTTTTTTTTTCCCCTCTGCATATTTCCAGCTCTCTACCCACACACAGCCACACTGCAGACAAACTATCCTAAAAAAAAATTGAAAGACATCTAAAAAAAACAACAGTAATCCAGGGGATCATAAACTTCCAGAAATGCAAACTGACTTAGGAAACCACGAGCTCTTTCTGTTGTTGTTATTTTTTATATGGGGTTTTTTACAATCTTGTTTTAAATACTGGCAAGGGAGGAATTCTCTCTTTCCTCACCCTGCTCTGCTCCCTGCTGTATGCAGACATTTCTCACCAGCCTTGCTCATCTCACATTTCAGGGCAGAGCAAATGTTTGTGCATGGAGGGGGGCAGGGATGATGAGTCAATTAGACACCTCATAAAAATCTGATTTAGAAAATTCCCTCCCCGGCTGCGAGAGCAGCCACCACAGACCAGCTCAGCCCAGGGCCCCCTGGCAGACAGAGGCTGCTCCCTGCACTGACACCTCTCTCACCCTGCTCAGATGTCACATACCACGAGGCAGCTGCCACTGGAAGTGAGGGACACCCTCACAGCTCCATCAGTCACGTTGCCAGGAGGATTTCTGTGCTGTCCCCTGTCCCAGATTGCCAGGAAAGATTTGTTCCATTTGCCATCTGTGTGGCAGTTGCCTCCTGTACATTGGGCAGTTTTCCTTATCTCTTCCACACCCACTCCTCTCTCCGGGGGGACATGTGCTGATAACAGGCCATGGAATGTCCCTGCATGGCTGATGAGAACCACAGCATCCACTGGGAGATGTGAGCCCAGGGGAGGAGCCAAGCATTCCTACCTGGATATAATCTGAGAAACATTCCTACCTGGATAGAATCTTGAGTTTCTGGAACACCAGCATGGCTTCTCCACTGGATTTCCCAGAGGAGCAGCAGCTGCCTCTTCCACTGGATCTTCAGAGGAAGACTCCACCCTTCTCCAGGATCCCTGCTCCAGCAGAACCCCCCCTGACACTCCAGGAGGGCTGAGCCACAATTCCAATTGGACTGTACCAGCACCCTGACCCACAGGGTGTCAGGTTGTGTCTGACCCTGTCAGTGTTGTTTGGGTTTACTGCATTGTTTATTTTATCTTTTTATTTTCTTCCCTAGTAAAGAACTGTTATTCCTACTCCCATATTTTTGCCCGAGAGCCCCTTAATTTAAAATTTACAGCAATTCGGAAGGAGGGGGTTTACATTTTCCATTCCAGGGGAGGCTTCTGCCTTCCTTAGCAGGCACCTGTCTTTCCAAACCAAGACACCCCACTGCTCTTTCAGCTCCACAGCTTTGCTGTGCTCCTGCTCATCCCCGAGTCCTGTGTCCAGCTGGTTCACTCAGCCCTGGAGCCAGCTCTGCCTTCTGAACCCTCTGCTCCTGCTGCTGTTCCCATCACTCCAGCCACAAGGAAATCCCAAGGGATGAGCCATTTGTCATCCTGATCCTGTTTTATACCCACGGCACCTTCCAGTTCCAGAAGTTGTAAGCTTGGATTGAGGGATGGCACCTCCTGCTCCCCCTGCAGATGGCCAGAGCCACCTGCTTCCTTCACACTTGTCTGGGACCTGACCCAAACCACCCACCAGAGGGGTCGAGCTGGGCTGCACAGCCTCCCACAGTGCCAAGCCTTCCTCGTGCAGAACCTTCTCCATGGAGCAAAACCCTCTCCACACTGAGCAAAACCTTCACACACTGAGCAAAACCTTTTCCCCATAGTGCAAAACCTTCTCCACACTGAGTAAAACCCTCTCCACACTGAGCAAAACCTTCTGCCACAGTGCAAAACCTTCTCCACACTGAGCAAACCCTTCTCCACAGAGTAAAACCTTCTCTCCTCATGCAAAACCTTCTGTCCCATAGTGCAAAACCTTCTTTCCTCAGGCAAAACCTTTTCACACAGTGCAAAACCTTCTCCACACAGAGCAAAATCTTCTCTCTTCATGCAGAACCTTCTCCACCCATAGTGCAAAACCTCCTCCCCATGGTGCAAAACCTTCTCCACACACTGCAAAACCTCCTCCCCATAGTGCAAAACCTTCTCACATGGTGCAAAACCTTCTCCACACGCAGACCAAAACCTTCTCCACACAGACCAAAATTTTCTCCACACTGAGCAGAACCTTCTCCACACTGAGCAAAACCTTCTCTCCTGATGCAGAACCTTCTCTCCCAGTGCAGCCATCCTGGCAGCATCATCTAAATGTCTCCATTCCCCATGCATGAAGTGTAATCTGAGAAATTACAGTATTTTAGGGCAGGTTTTGATTTGATGGGACTGGCCAGGTTCAGACAGGAAAATGAACAAGCAGTGCTGAGCTTTGGCATGTTGGAGCAGCATCATTTCAAGCAGAACACAGCACTGCAATATTCATACCAGGAGACACCAATTCCCTATTAAAAAGAGCTGAATTTTTTAACTGCCCCGTAGTTGCATAGCCAAGAACCCTGCAGTGTGCAGCCAAGCTGCAGAAAGCAGCACAAAGACATTTCTGGGACTGTGTAAACTCCCCCTGAAGCCATGAGGCACAGCAGCCACAGCCACTGGGGCCAGTGGCCAGCTGGACTGGGGTGAGGACTGCTCTGGCCGTGCTGATCACAGCCTGGAGTGACCAAAATCACAGAGCACTGCGAGGCCACGGGACCATGGCATGATGGTTTCCATCAACAGCTTTACACCCCTCCCACAAAGGGCTGGTGGTTTCCTTTGTAGGACAGATGAGCCTGGTGCACCTCAGTTTTATTTCCTGCTGGGTGAATATGACCTGTTTTGTGGCTGGTCAAAGTAAACAAACTCATTATTCAATCAAAATTGCCTGGATTTTTATTTTCCCTTTCTCCAGTGAGCCCTGGGGACACTGGGAGATGTCCAGGAAGGAGAGGGCCAGTGGGCTGCAGACCCCAGGCAGGATGATATCCATGGGGACTGTCGTGGTGTTTGAGGGTCCCCAGGATGAGGGAAGAGATGAGAATCTTGACGTCCAGCCCACAAGTCCTGGTCCTGGTATAAACCCTGGGTTTCTGGCTGCTTGCTGGAGATAGCACATCCCAGAGTAAGCAAATGCAGGGCAAGCAGGGATATTGCCCTTGGATCTCTCCTTTTCAGAGAAGAAAACAAGTTCACGGTGATGTAACCAGAGCGTGGCCGTTATTTGCCATTGAGCTTAATAAAAATGTGAGGAAAGATGCCTGCATTTCAATTAAGTCCTGGGAGCAGAAAGAAGTGTACCTGGCTAGACTGCAGAGAGATGAACTCATCACTTCATCCACGTCTCAGGCTTCTGCCTGTTTTCCTCTGCAACAGAACCATCACCTTGGGCTGCAGACAAGGGCTTTAAAAAGCAAATAATCCTTCCAAAAGGGCCAGGCCAGCACAATTCCCACAGGGCTGGACTGGGAGCCCTGAAGCAGCCACGTTTCTAGGGAGACTGATGGGCAAACATTCCCAAATCCAAAAGGGCAGAGCTCCCCAGCCCGGGGTGTCAGGAGGGAGCTCGCTCCAGGCTTTTCCAGACAGCTCCAGCAGCTGCCAGACTTTTCCATGGGTTGTCCAGGTCGGATTTTCTGCTGAGAGACATCCCCAGCCTGAGCTGCCCTTTTCATCCCAGGAATGCACAGCTGGGAGAGTGAGGCCGAGCTTCCTCTTGCAGGACGTGGCTCCAGAAGTGGGGATTTGTGCCCAGGCCATGGAGGCCAGGCTGGGATCACATTTTGGGGTCATTTTGGGGTCACATTTTGGGATCACACTTTGGGATCACTGTAAGTGGATATTTTTGCCCTCAACAAAGGAGAGGAATGATGAGGTGAACTCCATTTTATCATTTTATTATACTATATTATTCTATACTATATTACATTACATTACATCACATCTAAACTGAATCTGCCAAGCACTTTATTGTATTTTTTGTACTGAATTTTGTGACTGTCTGCTGACAGTCCCAACACACACGCAGATTTAATTGGTTAGTGAATCAAAACACTCACACTAGAATTTAATTATTAAATTTTATTTAGGTAAACAATCTTCTACAATGTATTCTACTTGTGAACAAACACAGGTACAGTAAATGAGATAAGAACTGTTTTTCTTTTCTCTGGGTTCTGTGAAACCCAGAAATATTCTTGGGAAGAATTGTGCCTTGCTTTTCTCTGTGAAGAGAAATGTGGCTACAGATCACATTTTGGGATCACATTTTGGGGTAATTTTGGGATCACATTTTAGGATCACATTCTGGGATCACATTCTGGGATCACATTTTGGGATGATATTTTGGGGTCATTTTGGGATAATTTTGGGGTCACATTTTGGGGTCACATTTGGCCTCAGGCTGCACAGGATGAGAGGGATGGGCAGGTGGGAGGTGCAGACACCCAGTTGCCTTTGAGAAAAAAAAAATACAGCAAAACCCATCTAGTGTTTGAACATTGAAGTAAAAACAACCTAAAGCCTCAATCTAGAAAGATTTTAGGACATAAAAAACAGAGGAAGCAGTCACCATCAGCCTCCTCTCCCCCAGGGCCAGCTGAGCAACTTTCCACAGTGGGAAATGTTCTCAAACCCTCATTCAGACCCCTGTGAACATCAATGTCCCTCTCACAGTCAGATTCTGGGACTCTGGGCTTGGCAAAGACTCAAAAATTCCATGTGCTGGCATCACACAGGCAGATCCACCAAGACCCCTCCCCAGCCAAAGGGATATAATCTCCAGTGAAACATATCTAAAGCCTTAAAGTTAAGCATTTTCTCAGTGGTTTTTTTTTTTTTCTCAGTATTTTTAACTTAATAACTAATTATTTGAAGTCTGCAATGTGGCCTTTTTTGTCTAATTACAAAATATTACTTAAACTTATGATGAAGAAGGAAGACGGATTAGTTTTTGTTTTAACACTTTTGTTTTATATACATTCTTATATTTTAAAACTCTAAACTCAGTTTTCTACTTTGTGATATTATACATTTCTAATTAACTACACACTTGTAATTTTAGTGTTATTAATCAATTTTGAAAGTTTTTTTACAGTTTCAGGTTAAATATTGTGTTCTTTTGGGAGTCTGTCAGCACTGAAAGTTTAAAATTCTCAGCATTTAGAACTCCAACATTTTGTCAGAATTTCATGGAGTGAGACACAAAGGTGAAATATATTTCACAACCAGCTGACAAATTTGGACAGTGACATAGTTCTTGCAGGGAAAATTCCCTGGAAGCTGGAATAGGCACGAGCACAGCTCTGGGAGCCACAGAGCCTCACCCAGCCCTGCCAGGGCTCCCTGCCTTCCCCATCCTGCTGGGGAGAGCCTGGCTCCAGCCCCGTGGGCTGGCCACAAACCCTGTCTGCAGGAAGAGGTGTGTTCACAGAATCGCAGAATTCACAGAATCAAAATCCACAGAATTCCCAGAATCACCAGGTACCCCAGCTCCCTCAGTGGCTCCTCACAGGATTTGTGCTCCCAGCCCCTCTCCAGCCTCCTTGCCTGCTCTGTTCAAAGGCTCCTCACAGGGTTTGTGTTCCCAGCCCCTCTCCAGCCTCCCTGCCTGCTCTGTTCAAGCCCTCATTCACACTGCAGCCACAGCACACAGATCAGGCTTTTTGTCAAACAAATCCCATTCCAAGTGGCTGGCAGCACAGGGAAATCTGCCATGGTGCTGCTTTGAAGGGTTTACAGTTCACTGCAGCACTTTATAGCTGCTGTTGTTTCCATGAGCGAGGCCAAGAGAGGCTGTGAACAGGAAGGAATTAGGCACTCATGCAAAGATCATTAAAGTCAAGGGGAATCTTTCCATTGACTCGAGAGGGTTTGGCTGGCAGCCCTGCATATCAGGGTCTGTTGTGGGGGATTTGGAGCAGGAAATGGGAGCAGGACTTTCCAGGTTTTCTCAGCATTTCTTATGGAGTTTAGCACAGAAGGTCTCTGTGCCCATTATCCTGCATGTAAATTAAGAAGTGACTGTTCCTCCAAAGTGCAAGACCTTCACTGACCATCCTGGGCACCTCCTCTGCCATTCCTGGGATGGCAGACCTAATTCCAGATGGATGGAAGGAGCACATTCCTATGGGAATTAAGATTTCTTTATGGGTCCTGACACATTAGCCCCTGATGCACAACCCACATTTGGTGAGTCTGTCCAAGAGGCAAAAATACCATGAACCCAAAGCTTCAGCAGATCTGAAAATCTTGTTAATCCCAACCTCAAATTCCCAGTGGGGATGAAGCCCCCACTGGCATCACTGATTCCAGCCCTGCCTGCTCACCAGCAGCCAAAGCTCTGCACAGGTGGGTTCTGTGTTTGGATGGAGGCCAGGAAAGGCACCAAAAGGACAGAAGATCTGAGCTGCCTCCGCTGCTATGGGCATGATGCCTCAGGTTCAGCTTTTCTATGTTTCAGGTTCTGTGCTGCTTTAGTGTGCGGGTCTGGGCTCACATCAGGGGATGCTGAGCTCTGTGCACAGAGCAGGGACACAAAACAATTCCTGCTCCAGCTGGGCACCAAGGACAAATGATCCAAATCTCAGCCCAAGAGCACAAACCCCGTGGGCTGCAGAGAGAAAAACAAGCAGGATGGGACTGGATGGGCTGCAGCTGGAACTGGACAATGAACTGCAATGTGCACATGGAGCAGAGCTGATCCCAGGGAGAGACCCCGGCAGCGCTCGTGCATTTTGGGACCATTTGGGTTCATCTTGGGTGCAGCCCTGGCTGGGCTCTTGTGCTGCCCCAGGTGGATCCATGGAGGAGATCCTTTGAATCAATCCCTGCTTTATTCTGGAACACTGTCCAGCCTCTGTTCCAGCTCAGCCTCCCAAGGCATCAGGCAGAGAATCAGGGATCTGACCTGCACCCCTGGCAAAGGATACTTTCCAAGGAATGTCTTCCCAGCCACCCAAAACTGCCAGCACAGGAACCACAGCACACTCCAGGAAACTTCAGACTCTTACAAAATACACGTGGGACCCGAATTTCCTGCTCAGAGGAGCAGTGGTGCTTCTGTGGGCTGGCAGGAGGAGAAGTGGTCAGGTGAGCTCAGTGCTGTGCCAGGTGTCTGCAAGCCAGGGCCGGGGGGAATTGGCACTTGGGAAGTGCTGGGTCATTTTCTGTCTGAGCCACTCCCTCATTCCAGTGCTGGTAAAAGCAGGGAGAACATTTCTCCACCCCTCATGCCATGGGAAAGGTCAGAGCACAGCTCCAGGAAGAGCGAAACAAGGAGGGTTTGAAGCTGGCCAGCTCTGCTTTCCCATCAGCCTGGGCTGTGGGTGCTCAGGAGAAAACATCCAGGGCTGGAATTGTGCTTCCCACTCCTCCTGGCCTGGGAGTGTGCCTGGGAGCAGAGCAAGGCAAGAGGAGGAGTTATTCCAGCCACAGGCTTAGGAAAACCTCTGCTCCTGGCAGCTGCTCCTCACCGGGCTGGGTTTAGGGAAACAGGGGTGAGCAAGCCCTGCTGCAGCCTTCAGTGGGAATGGAGGGACAAGGGGGTGCTGGGCTGCAAGAAACTCCATCACACAGAGGGGAGAAGGGAGGCTGGAGGAGGAAATTCATAAATTCATCCTCAACCCAAACCAGCTTGGTGACCCAAACCAGCTCTGCAGAGCCGAGCTCTGGCAGCAGACTCCTGGAGCCAGAGAGGACAGGGACAACCAAAAACTGATTGTGGTGGCTGAAAACTGATTTTGAGAAAAGCTACAGCTTTTCTCCTTCCTGGAGCCAGAGCTTTTCTTCCTCTTGGAGCCAGAGAGAGCAGGAACATCCAAAAAACTGATTTTGGTGGCTGAAAACTGATTCTGAGAAAAGATAGAGATTTTCTCCCTCCTGGAGCCAGAGACGACAGGAACATCCAAAAAACTGATTTTGGTGGCTGAAAACTGATTTTGGTGCTGTCAGTGCCACATCCAATGGGCTGTGGGCAGGGAGTGTCACCTTTCTGAAGTGACACCCAGGAGTGCCTCCCAGCCTGGAGGGAGAGGCCGGGAGGGCCCTTCTCCTTCCAGAGGGATGTGGGTTTAGGAAATAAGCTTTTCTCCCTCCTGGAGCCAAAGGACAGGAACATCCAAAAAACTGATTGTGGTGGCTGAAAACTGATTTTGAGAAAAGCTACAGCTTTTCTCCTTCCTGGAGCCAGAGCTTTTCTTCCTCTTGGAGCCAGAGAGAGCAGGAACATCCAAAAAACTGATTTTGGTGGCTGAAAACTGATTTTGGTGCTGTCAGTGCCACATCCAATGGGCTGTGGGCAGGGAGTGTCACCTTTCTGAGGTGACACCCAGGAGTGCCCCCAAGCCTGGAGGGAGAGGCCAGGAGGGGCCTTCTCCTTCCAGAGGGATGTGGGTTTAGGAAATAAGCTTTTCTCCCTCCTGGAGCCAAAGGACAGGAACATCCAAAAAACTGATTTTTGGTGGCTGAAAACTGATTTTGAGAAAAGTCAGAGCTTTTCTCCTACCTGGAACCAGAGATAACAGGAACATCCAAAAAATACTGATTTTGGTGTCTGAAAACTGCTTCTGGTGCTGTCAGTGCCACATGCAATGGGCTGTGGGCAGGGAGTGTCACCTTTCTGAGGTGACAGTGACTGACTCAAGAGCCATGTGCTGACCCAAATTCCCTCTCTGGAGTGGAGTGTTCCCTTGGGAACATCCATCCCCACGCCAGGAGTCCCCACCAGCCTGCAGGGAGAGGCCATGGGAGGCCAGGAGGGGCTTCCAGAGGGATGTGGGTTTGGGAAATGAGCTTTTGTCCCACCTGCTGCAAGTTCACCAGCTGAGAGGGCTGAGCTGCCAGGTCTGGCAGGAGCTGGGGGCTCATTACACGGCTGAGGTTTGGCACCAGGAGGTTTCTGCAGCTCCATGCACAGGACATGGGAGGCCGTGGCAGCAGTTCAAGGAGGGCGGTTTTGCACGCTGCATTACCAAGTCTAGACAGTGCTGGAGCCCTGGAGAATCCCTCTTCCCTGCTCTCCAGCAGCCAGCAGCATTCCTGAAGCTGGGGAGCATTTCTTTCCCTCATTCAGACCCTTTTGCACCATGGTGTCCCTCCAAAAGCTCCTGGAAGGCAGAACTGCCAGCCCTGCCAGCATCAACTCCTGTTGGACCAAACCCTGCCAGGCTGCTTGGACGAAGAAAATAGGGAAGAAAAAAAAAATTTAACTGCCTAAATCCTATATTTTCATTCCTACCTGGAATGAAAGCAGCAGCTTTGGAGGAATTATTGAAATATTTGCTTTTAGCTGGTTTTGTTCCTCTCTTTTGCTCACTGGAAACCCAGCAGGCAGGACTCCCTTCTCCACCAAATGAAGCCCAGGAGCTGCTCATCAACATCTGCCGCCAGCCCAAAGGGAGCAGGAGACCTTCTGAACCTAACCAAACATCAGAAGTGATTTTAATCTATTCAAAGATTTCTTTTGAATAGAAAGAAATAGAAAATCAGGGCTGTGAATTCAATTTGCAGAGAGCACCTGTGAGAGAGGGGAATGGTTTTGGTTGGGCTGTGAATTCAATTTGCAGAGAGCACCTGCGAGAGAAGGGAATGGTTTTGGTTTCGTTTGTTTTTTTTTTTTTCCCCGGGAATTAATATTGCTTGTTTGAAACATCTTTAACTGTTAAATGCACTTCCATGAGTTGAGGGACAATTTGTGCTGGGATAACATTCCAGCAGCTCCCAAAATACAGCCTGGAGCAAGGCTGAGGGAACTGGGACAGTGTTTTTTTGGAAATGGGGGTGAAATCTGGGCAATGATTTAACTGGGCAGCCTGGAGGAGGTGCAATGGCGAGGCCTCAGCCATTCAGCAGGAACTCAAAAGAAGAAAAATAGGAATATAAGAATTATAATTATATAATGGAAAAATTATAAGAATTATAAGAATTTATAAGAATTATAATTATATAATAGGAAAATTGTAAGAATTATAGGAAATTGTAAGAATTATAATTATGCAATAGGAAAAATACAATAATTGCAAAAATTAGAATTATAAGAAATTATGAGAATTATAATGATATAATAGGAAAATAAGAATTCCCAGGCTGTGTGTGGCAGCACAGAGAGCAGGCTGTGCTCTCCTAAGTGGATTGATAAGTGCCCAGGATCAGTGTGAACACATGCCAGCTGCTGGGGAATCATCTCCCACTTACAGCAATTACCAGGCTGTCCCAGAATCCAATAAAGCAGCTGAGAGGAGCATCTGGTGGTGCTTGTCAGGCACAGGGAGATGAATCTGGGTAATAAAGAAGTGTGATTTTTGTCCCTTGAGTCATCATACACCGTTTGGCACTGGATGTGTGTGATTCCTCCTGCCTTGGTGGTTTTCCTGGGAGGAGATGAGCTGAGCATCCTTCCCCAGCAGGGAGGAGGAGCTGCTCTGTCACCATCGTGTTTTCTGGAAAATCCCTTCACCAGGATTTCTCTCCTGGGAAGCTGAGAAGCTTCAGAGAAAAAAGAAAACAATAATTAACTCATTTGCTTCGCCTCTGTTTTGTTGCTTTGGACATTGTTTAACAACAGGTGGTTGTTTCACTGGTTGCATGTGAATTGTTTTGACTTATTGGCCAATTACAGCCAAGCTGTGTTGGACTCTGGGGAGAGAGTCAGGAGTTTTTATTATTATATTTTAGCTTTCTGTTCTGTACCCTCTCTTATTCTTTAGTATAGCATTCTTTAATATAATGTAGTAACAGAATAATAAATCAGCCTTCTAAGAATATGAAGTCAGATTCCATCATTTCCTCCCTTTGATGAGGGACCCCAAAAATACCACACTGCTCCCTTCCATGAGCTGAGCATCCTTCCCCAGCAGGGAGGAGGAGCTGCTCTGTCACCATCGTGTTTTCTGGAAAATCCCTTCACCAGGATTTCTCTCCTGGGAAGCTGAGAAGCTTCAGAGAAAAAAGAAAACAATAATTATCTCATTTGCTTCTCCTGTGTTTTGCTGCTTTGGACATTGTTTACCAACAGGTGGTTGTTTCACTGGTTGCATGTGAATTGTTTTGACTTCTTGGCCAATTACAGCCAACCTGTGTTGGACTCTGGGGAGAGAATCAGGAGTTTTTATTATTATATTTTAGCTTTCTGTTCTGTACCCTCTCTTATTCTTTAGTATAGCATTCTTTAATATAATGTAGTAACAGAATAATAAATCAGCCTTCTAAGAATATGAAGTCAGATTCAATCATTTCCTCCCTTTGATGAGGGACCCCAAAAATACCACACTGCTCCCTTCCATGAGCTGAGCATCCTTCCCCAGCAGGGATGAGGAGCTGCTCCCTTCCCCTGCCCTTTCTCTGCTGATACAGATCCCAGGTGCTGATGCCCCAATGCACCCCCAGACACAAATCAGCACTTCACACCCCCCAGCAGCTCCTCCAGCCTGAGAAATCACCAGGTGAGCCCTTCCCCCAGCACTGAGCTCGTACCTTCCATGCTCCCAGCCCTGGGAAAAGCTCCACAGCTCCAGGTAAGAGAATCAAAGAGTCATGGAAGGGTTTGGGTTGGAAGAGACCTCAAAGATCACTTCCCCTGTCCCAGGCTGCTCCCAGCCCTGTCCAGCCTGGCCTTGGACATTCCAGGGATCCAGGGGCAGCCACAGCTGCTCTGGGAATTCAATCCCAGCCCCTCACCACCCTCACAGGGAGAATTATTCTTAATATCCCATCTAGACCTGATCTCTTATGGTGTGAGCCCATTCTCTCTTGTCCTGTCCCTGCAGTCTCCACACTCCTCTCCAAAAAACCCACCCCAATTTCAGATTCAAAAGACAGGCAAGGTGGAGAAGCAGGGA
Organism: Passer montanus; assembly: GCF_014805655.1. NCBI lineage: Eukaryota > Metazoa > Chordata > Aves > Passeriformes > Passeridae > Passer > Passer montanus. The sequence continues at coordinate 7,044,497 of NW_024368263.1, read as the reverse complement.
AGGTTCCTTCCCACTTAAAGCAGCAAAAAATAATCCCAGTGCAGAGGGAACACTGGATTACACAGCACTGATCCCATCTAGCACAAACACACGGCTGAACAGCTCCTTAAAAACACTCCATGGATGATTCCTAGAAGTAATCGCCAGCAAATTTTATTCATGGGAAAGCACAGCAGAGCTGAGCTATATTTAATAGTGGAAAGAAGATAAAAGTAATCTCCAAAGGTCTGAAAATGCAGACTCTGTGCTTGGATAAACTTCAGTGCATCCTCATGCAGTAAATGCCAGCACAGCTCAGGGATGTTTTCCTTGTGTGGGCAGCAATTCAGGGAATATTTGGTTTTCAGATCAGAAGCAGCCATTAAAGCATCTTTCCTGAGCTTCTTTTCACCACAAGCTGAAATGCTTCATCCCATAACTGGAGAGGGCTGGAGGTTTGGTAATTCAGAGCTGTGCAAGGGGTGGCAGTGCCCAGGCCAGGGCCAGCCGAGCTCCCCCTGCCAGGGCCCTTCCCCACTGAGGCACAAACGAGTTCTGCCCCCATTTTCCTTCTCAGACAGCACTGGGAGCATGAGCTGAGGGAGAGCAGCATGAAGAAAAGTCAGTGAGCAAACACTGGGGACCCTCAGTGCCACCAGATGTCACCCACTGGTGTGCCCTGGCACAAGGAGCATCCCAAACCTCCCACCCGCCTCAAATCCCCTGCCAGGAAAACTTCCAGAACTCTCCTTGGAGAATCTGCTCCTCCTTTCCATTCCATTTGCCTTTGGGGTTTTTCCTACAGCAGAACTTTTTCTCCCCAAGTAATTTTCCCTGCAAAGCCCTGAAAAGAACCACGGCCAGCATCTCTTGAGGCAGCAGCACCCACCTAGAAGGCCCTGAGTGCCCCACAGTCACCCCAAGCACTCAGAGTGTCACAATGTTAGCACTGAATCATTTCACACGTCGATTTTTATGTAAATTGGTGCTCACTGTTTACTTCTGGTAAGATTAAAATGCTTGGCATCAGCGCTGGGTTTTCAGGGCTGAGAATTCAATTTGCAGAGGGCACCTGTGAGAGACAGGGGGTGGGTTTGTTTGTTGTTTTTTTTTTTCTCCAGGAATTAATATTGCTTGTTTGGAATATCTGAAGAGGCTGGGAAGGCATCATTCTGGATCATAGCTTCTGGGTTTTCAGGGCTGAGAATTCAATTTGCAGAGGGCACCTGTAAGAGACAGGGGGTGGGTTTGGTTTTTTTTTTTTTTCCCTCCAGAAATTAATATTGCTTGTTTGGAATATGTTAGAGGCTATGAAGCCATCATTCTGGATCATAGCTTATTGAAAGATAAAGGTTTTTTTTAGAAAAAATATATTTGGAGTCAAACTCACCTTATGCCTTTCAAGAAGCTGCTGCTTTTCTTCTTAAACCTTTAACTTTAACCCTTTCTGTGTTTAAAATCTGCCTGTTTGTGTCCCCAGCTCCTGAGTCCTCCTTCTAGTGCTTGTAGCACAGAGCTGCAATTCTATCAACTCCACAAAATGTTCTTTTAGTGTCCCCATGGGGACACATTAAAAATGGGCTTTAAAGTATGAATTTAATGACTTGGGATAAAATTGAGTTCGTGTGCAATATCTGACTCTGAAAGTGTGTAAATATTTAATTAATTCATGCAGGGACAGAGGGAGGAGAGAGGAAGGGAAGGGAAGGGAAGGGAAGGGAAGGGAAGGGAAGGGAAGGGAAGGGAAGGGGCACTGAGTGCCACGTCCAGGCCTTCCTTGGGCACCCCCAGAGACTGGACTCCACCTCCTCCCTTCTAATGCCTGACCACCCATTCCTTGGAGAAATTCCTCCTGATGTCCAGCCTGAACCTCCCCTGGTGCAGCTCGAGGCCATTCCCTCTCATCCTGTCCTTCTGATGTCCCCTTCTGTCCCTGTTAACAGGAGAAGCTGCTGATGTGAGATCCCACCAAGAGCAGAAAGGAAGGAATTCCCAGCCTCCCACTCTGGCCATGTCCAGCCCTTCCTCTCCACCATCACCAGGTGCCAGCAGGCTCCTGAGCATCACAGGGCTGTGGCCAAGCCCTGAGCTATTTTTGCACTGCTGAAGCCCCTTGGAGCCTGTGCCAGCTCCCACAAGAACATCCAGGCTGTAATGGGACAAGCTCAGGCCAGGCAAAGAAAAGCTCAGTTGTCACCTTGTTTTCAAGGACATTTTGCAGCTTTCTCCAACTTAACTGTGTCTCCAGCTAAAGCCAAACGTTGCCACATGAGCAAAAAATCCCAGCCCTCAGGAGATGTGGATCCTCGGGGACCCAGCAGAATGACAGCAACCTCAGCTGCAATTATTGCCCTGCAATCTGCATGTCATGAATAAATTGGGAATTCAGCAATAGCTGCAATCACCACTCACAGTTTGATGGGGAAGATGGGCAGCAATTGAGTGTGCTGGGTAAATATTCATTTTTGATCTTTCCCTGACAACAGACCCTTCACATTCGTCCTGTGGAGGCCCCACACAATAAAAAGAGGGATGGAGGGCAGGGCCTGTCCTCTGCACCCCCCAAAATTTCTGCACCCATCAGCTGGGCTGGGCAGAAAGGTGGGTAATTTAGAAAATGAGAAGAAACTTTAACCACAACTAAACTTGAGGCTTTTCTCCTCCTGTTCTTTGAGCCATTTGGTTCACAGATGTTTCTAAGAGCTCTCAGAGAGTGGCAGTCAGAGCAAACAGGACAGCCACACCATGGCCAAGGGGAAAACTTGCTGTTCTGAGCTCATTTTGGGCACATGGACTGAATTTTGTGCAGTGAAAAACACCAAAAATGGTGATTTGGAAACTGCAAGAGGCCCCATCCAACCCACACAGTGCAGTGCCAGTCTGGAGGAGGAGAACAAACACCCCTGGTACCCCCAGATCTGATGGGGCAGGTGATCACTTCCAGCTATCCCAGAGATTTCTGTTCATCAGCTTCTTCCCTCTGTAATTTATTTTTGATCCTGGAAGTGCTTGAGCCAGCTGGTGCCTTCCCTGAGCTTGATGCCTTGAGAAGGCTGAGCTGGAACAGAGGCTGGGCAGAGCTACAGAATACAGCAGGGATTTATTCAAAGGATCTCCTCCATGGACCCACCTGGGGCAGCACCAGAGCCCAGCCAGGGCTGCACCCAAGATGAACCCAAATGGTCCCAAAATGCACGAGCGCTGCCGGGGTCTCTCCCTGGGATCAGCTCTGCTCCATGTGCACATTGCAGTTCAGTGTCCAGTTCCAGCTGCAGCCCCTGCAGTCCCATCCTGCTTGTTTTTCTCTCTCCAGCCCACGGGGTTTGTGCTCTTGGGCTGAGATTTGGATCATTTGTCCTTGGTGCCCAGCTGGAGCAGGAATTGTTTTGTGTCCCTGCTCTGTGCAGAGAGCTCAGCATCCCCTGATGTGAGCCCAGACCCACACACTAAAGCAGCACAGAACCTGAAAAATAGAAAATCTAAACCTGAGGCATCAAGCTGAGGCAGCTCAAATCCCATGAGGGAGGTGCAGACCAACCTCAGAGCCCCCAGAGACTCTTCCTGTGGCAGAGACAGGATCCCACTTTGCTGAGCAGGTTTGGGCACAGAGGGAGCGAGGGGAGGTGAGCCCAGCACCTGCCAAGGGCAGCTCCCTCACCCCTGTGAGCCCAACCCGTCCCTCTCCCATCCCTCTGTGACCTTCAGAGATGGCCCAGGGTGACCCAGGGGAGCACCTGGAGCAGCAGAAAACCAAGAGACAACTCCAGGAGTCTGCAGGAACAGCTGGGCCTTCTCTCACTGCCAAGTCGAGAGTTTCCCTGACAGATTCTTATATAAATACTATATTTAATATTCAGTATTAAATAAACATCCCCACACATCAACAGCTCCACCAGGCAGGACACAAATGACAAGGGCTCCTCAGCTTTTTGCTTCCCACCACCACAGAAGCCCAGCTACCAAGGGCAGCCTGAACAAATCCTTCTCTGTGGTTTTTGCACTCAGCAAATGAACAAAGGCACCTCATTGGCATTTGCCTCTGGATGAGCAGCAGGGCCAGGGGGATGAAAAACACAAGGACAAGCACAAACCCCCCCCAAGAGCCCTTGGAGCTCACTGCAGAAATGGGATTCTTTGGAAATGGGATTCTTTGGAAATGGCTTGAGCTCCAGCTGAATCCATGTGTGAACAGGAACTGAGTGGAATAATTCACTGTGCACTGACTTTCACCACGGGCCCCAGGACTCAAATCCATGTTCTTTCCAAATGACTGTAATTTCCAGCCCATCTCCTGTGATGAGGAACACAGCCAGCCTGAAATTCCCCCACGGCACTTGAATAAATACTTTAACCTGAGATATAATTTACTAAGATTTGAATGTGAGCTCGGCAAGATCTATTTCTGCTGCAGGAACTTGTGCTAAAATTGGCACCAGCTCTCTCCAAGGCTTTCTCCATCCAGCACACTGGGTTTGGGGGGAGAAGTCTACCTGTGTCCTTCTCCATGGACTGCAGAGGCTTGAAAATGTGGAGAGAAACGAGGTCAGAGATGTTTTCCACTCCTGGAGGTGCCAGGAGAGGAGATCAGGGATTTAACACCAGGACCTGCAGCCCAGCTTCTCTCTGGTCTCACTCGGTGGCAAAGGGTCAAGAAGGAAGGACAGAGCTGAAAAACAGCTGAATTTTCTGCTGGTAAGAGACCCCTCCTTCTGAGCCCCATTAAAACTATCCTATTTTATTGCTTCCAAGGGAATTTCCTGGTGTGAAATGAGATGAACCAAGCAGAACTGACCCCTAGAGCAGCACTGGAGGGCAGCTTCAGCCCAAGATCATTGCTCTGGCACAGGAATTCATGTTTAAAATGCTGGGGGGGGATTTGACACAGAGATATTTGAACCTCCATAGGGGTCTCAGCACCATAATTCCATTTAAATTTGATCTGGACACAGGACTGTGCTGAAAACAGATAGAGAACACTCCCAGGCTCAGCAGGAATTCTGTTACTAATCCAAGGGATTCATGGATTCTCCTTGGTTTATGTTCTACTGGTGATAAAAACCTCAACATTGGTGCTGCTTCCCAATGAAGTGAGAAAGCAGGAAGGAAAGTTGCTGAGCAGGTGAAGTCTAAGTGGTTTGGTGGTCAGAGAGCCAGAGGAGGTGGCAGGGATCAGTCTGTGTGATCAGCCCCATCCTGCACCACATCCAGCCCAGCACCCTCAGGAATGGAGCTGCTGCTCCCTCAAGGTCCTTCCCAGCTCCTCCATTGTTTTTGTTGTTTTCTTTCTTAGTTAATGCCACATTTATTGCAGGACAAGCTGCTGGACAATCCCCTACATGAGCACTGTGTTCCAAAATCGTTACTTTTATTACCCAATCCTGTGTGCACAGAGACACCCCCCCCAGAAGAGTCATTGCCACCACTTCTGTGGCCAGCACAGAGCCAAGGCTAAGGTGACCCTGGTGACAGCAGAGATTAATAGGGGCAGGAAGGGGAAAAACAAACACACACACACTAAAAAAAAAAAAGAAAAAAAAAAGAAAAAAAAAAGAAAAAAAAAAAAAAAACCTCTGGAAAAGCTGAGCAGGGCAGTGGTATCCCAAAATCTGCCTGGGAAGAGGAAGGATCTTCCCCTCTGGCTGACATTGTGCTCACACACACCTGAGCACTCTCCAGTTTGCTTTTGACCATCCCAATTTATGTGTTAATTAACAATTTCCACTCTGGACTGCAGATGAAAGGGCTTTTCCCCCTCCCCTCAGTACAACAAACAATGAAAACCAGTTTGGGATTGACATGTTCACTTCCTTTTCTTTCCCTGGCAGTTCTGATACATGAGGGCCTTTCCCAAAAATCCAGGTGTACAGAGGTGCTGGAATAAAACAGCAGAGGAGGAGGAGGAGGAGGAGGAAGGGGAAGAGAAAAGAGACAAATGAGAAAAGAGAAAAGAGAAAAGAGAAAAGAGAAAAGAGAAAAGAGAAAAGAGAAAAGAGAAAAGAGAAAAAAGAGAAAAGAGAAAAGAGAGAAGGAAAGGGAAAGGGAAGAGGAGGAGGAGGAAGGTGTTTTCCCTTCATCCCATAACTGATCCTTGGCACTTCCAGTGCCATGCAAGGTCCTTCCCAAACCCTGATCTCACCCACAACGTGCCCCCAGGACGCACAACATCCATTCCTCCCTCGTTCAGCAGTTCCACTTTATCTTCCCAGCAAAACCCTCATTTCCCAGCCTGGGTGTGCCTGTGCTTTCCCCTGGGATGAGAAGGGCCCTTGTAAGAGCAAACAGCGCCCAGGATTGTAGAATTTCCCCCTCTAAATAATTGAAATCAGTTTTCCTGCAGACACAGAGGAGTCAGGCAGCCTCCTCCATGGAGGGACACAATATTCAATTAACTCCTGAGGCAACTCATTAGCTACTGGAAATTAATGCTGCTCTTCTCTTTAGAGGATTTGCTTTTGAGGACAAAGGTGTCCCAATGTCCATCACAGCCTGCCATGCCCCAGAACTGGAGACTGGCTGTTTTCTTTTGTGGTCTGGATAAATGGTGCTGGGCTGAGAGCTGGAAGTTTGGGATCCATCTGTGATTTTCCCATCACTGGAAGGAAGCACAAAGGCCTTCATTTTCTCATGTTTGTACACAATCCTTGTCTCATCCACTGTCCAGATTTTAAATTATTACACAGGGAGTCCCACCCCAGCCCTCAGTGGCTTTACTCAGAAAGTGGTGGTCAGAGGAGCCGTTTCAAATTTGGAAAATGTTACAGCAGCTTCGGAGAGAGGTTCAAACCCTCTGCCCTGGGTTTGGGGCCTGGCCCAGCCAACAGCAAAGGGAACATCTGTGCCTCTTCCCAGCCCTTCTGCCTGCTAACAATAGACAAATAAAATAATAAAAGCTCCTCTTTTCAAAAGCCATTAGAATAAAATAAAAACCCTCTGCAAACAATCTGCGTTTTATCTTCTTAATGGCCCCAAAGCCTCCACTTGTCTACAAAAACAATTTCACTCAGCAAGGGTTGAGGAATATTCCTTTCAAATGGTGCACCAGCTGTCCCACAGAGACCACTCCACAGTTAACTACCAATAAAAGCAATTTCACAAACTAAACACTCATTAAATAACGCGTGCGCGGAGCCCGGCGTCGTTCTCAGACGAGGGATGGGATTTGCTGTAATTTAACCTTTAACGGCACCAGAGGGCTGTTCCCGTCTCCATGGCAGGGCTGGCTCCAGCCACAGTCCATTGGAGAGGGATTGTTTTGTTTGTGCTATCTTGGAAATCAGATCCTATAAACTCAGCACAGGCTGAGCTCCTGCCCGGCCGGCCAAAACCCCCCGGTGTTGCTCAAGAGGTCGGCGCCGCTTTCCGGTCAACCCCAGCGTGTCCAAGACAAACAGCCCTGTGTCATCTGGGCTCCATGTCATCCCAGCTCTTCGGGGACGTGCAGGTCGCCCTTCTCCACCAGCTCTGCCTGCACAGAGCTTCTGCAGCCTCCCAGGGCTGGTGTCCACCCGTTGGATTTGGGACGGGAGCGCTGGGAGCGCGCGGAGCCTTCCCAGCCCCACACACCACACCAGGGCTCATGGCTCGCCCCACCCTCCTGGAAGAGGGTGGTTGGTGTTGGGATCGACTGAAAGCTGCCACAGCTCCCCAGGATTTTGCTCTAAGCCAGCTCCAGGGATGCTCAGAGGGAGAGAGGGAGGGGGAAGCAAAGGCGTGCTGGAGGCCCCGGCACACAAGAGCAGCTCGCTTGGACCATGAAGGTGCTTTCCTCTTGTTTGTGCTTAGCTGTGCAAGTTCACTGCCAAGAGGGAGAGGATCCACCCAGATTCCCCAGCCCTGAGCAGCTGGGAGCTCGCTGAGGCCAAGGGATGAGCATGGAAGAGCAGCCAGGAGAGGTGGATGGGAGGAGGGAAATGAAACCACTGATGAGAGCGGCTGCCAGGGATGGGGAAGTGTTAGAGGTGTCATGTCTGGGGCACCTCTTCCCTTCTGCCTTCCCTGTCCTGCGGTGAAGGAGGCTCCTGACTCATTCCCTCTTTGAGTGTTTCTAAACATTTCCTTTTATACCCTATAATTGCGTTTTTGTACCAGAAACCCTCTGGAGTGAACATGCTTCTTCTCTCAAGACTCCTCTCCAATGCGAGTGGAGAGACACTAATTGCTCTGTCAGGGTCTCCAGGGCTCTCCTCAGTGTTGTTAGCTATCAAAAACGTGTTCTTAATTTGAGCACTTGGCCCAAATATTTCATTTTTAATTACAAGCCGAGACAGAGCGTAAGACAGCCCAGAGCAACAGCGAGAGCTCCTCCCACCAAGCCAGCAGAGACTGGGGGGCTCTCACACCGTCCTGGGGGCCAGGCAGAGGGGAACCCCCTGAGAGAGGGGGAGACAAACCCCAGCCCTGGCATGAGGCTGTGCCCAGGGGGGAGGTGCTCTTTGGAGAGCACGAGGACAGCAAAAACAACCACCAATATCATCATCATCACCACCATCACCATCATCACCATCACCACCATCACCGCCATCAGCAGCAGCAGCACTACCACCACCATGCACGACCATCACCATCACCATCACCATCATCACCATCATCACCATCATCATCACCACCATCACCACCATCACCGCCATCACCATACCATCATCACCATCATCATCATCATCACCACCACCAGCACCACCAGGACCAGCACCACGCAGGGAGAAGATGGCCCTGCTGCTCTGGGTCCCAGCTGGAGCAGGAGCAGGAGCAGAGCTGCAGGGCTGCTCCTGGCACGTCTGTGCTCTTGTCAGTGAAGCAGCAAACGCAGAACTTGGCTCCTCCAGCTGATCTTTTCCTTTCCTTTGTGACGCTGTGTAGCTGCCTTGGTGTTTAATCCTGCTAATTAACGGCAGCGAGAAGGGGATAATTCTCATCTCCTCCCTTTTGCAAACATGACAATCTGCAGGGTGGGACCGGGTCAGCTCTGCAGCATTTCAAGTGAAAAAGACAAAAAGCAGCAGACAGAGGCATTTACCTTTTGGCAAGTGCAAGGCATCTCTAAGGAAGATGGGTTTTAAATCCATACTGTGTGAAAGAATTTAAATTACATACTTAAAACTCCAAATATTGTAAGTTGCGTGTCTGGAAAAACAAGAGGAATATCCTTTGTTTATTAAAAATTGACTTTGAAAAGGACCTGGCTGGCTTCTATCTGAAATACAAAGGAAGTATTTCTTACTCTGAGATGTCATCATACATTTATTTAAAGCTTTAATTATATGTTTTGGGACATCATCTACGCCTGAACATTTCTCCACTGCAGTTGTCTGGAAGAAGGAGCTTTTTTTTCCCCCATCTTTAAATAGTAAATGAGGCAAATTATCTCATGGTAATTCCAAATGGTAATTTGGTTCCGCTGGAGCTGTCAGTGGCCTGTCAAAATAGTATTTCCAGGTTAATTTTAGGAACACATCCACCCCTTCCAGCAGGCTGGGATGAGTTCTGGGGTGGGAAGTGATGCTCACCTGCAGCCCAGGGACCCTGGCTGGGCAGAAAAAGCCATGAGCCAAGAAAGCAGAACACGAGGAGATGTGTGTGGGACAAGTTTCAGTGGGATCCCCCTGCTCCAAGGCACTCCAAGCCATGGATGAGCAGGGAAGCATCGCTGTGGCATTATGGAAGAACCACTGTGGCATTATGGAGCACCACTGAGTTGTTCTAAATAATGACAACAGTGATTTTGCATTGCAGCCAGTTGGGAGCTGGCAGTCCCAACTGCTTTGGGAAGGATTGTAGCACTTCAATTTATTACAGATTAATGGGATTGATTTATTATTTTTTTGTTTCTTTTTAATTAGCTTCATTAAAAGCCAAACAATCTTCCTGCAGAGCATGCAAACAAGAGGGGCACGGGCCCAGGCACTGCTGGTTCCTGGTGCCTTTGTCCAGAATTAGCGTTGCAAACCAGGGAAGATTTATTAATGGTTCCTGGGAGAGATTAGCAACGGGGAAACAGCTCAGGGAGGGTTAGGAGCCAAGCAAGTATCAGCCAGTTTTTGGTGGAGTGTTTGTCAAAAGTTGTTCTTTGAGCTTGAAGTGAGTCTGTGGGTGTCCTTCAACAGGCTGGGAGCCACAGAGCAGGGCTGGGGATTCATTTGGGTTTGGTGAATCCTGGGGTTTAACTTCATCTCGGCAACCTTTTTAAAAATAAGTTTAAAAAATAGAAGAAGAAGAATCCTATTGTTAGTCCCAGGCTGTTGCTTCATCCCGGGTTTATGATGTCAGTGTCTGGGGGAGCTGCCAGGTCCCCTGGCCTTGGAGGGGCTGAGCACCAGGGTGTCCCCAGGCAGAGTGTGCAGCTGCAGCACACCCCCTTTGCTCTCCCCGAGCCACCTGACAGCGAGCTGGCACTCATTCCCCCTGTTTGCACCCGACTTCATGTCCTGAAAGCTCTTTTTGTCCTCCTGAGAAGGACCAGCTCTGTGGCTTCCCATCCTGCAGACCCCACCCCAGCACCTCTGAGCAGAGCCCTTGCCTGCTCCACGCCTTTCCAGTACAGCACCCTAAAATTTCCTCTCTCAACACCTCCTGTCTGGTCTGGAGCCTGAAGGGATCCAGGTGCAATCATTTTACCAATTTTGTCCCCAAAGGGCACAGAAGGGGGGCACAGCTGGTGTCCCCAAAAGCCAAGCAGTGTGGGGAGCACATCCTCTCCTCCCACTGATCCTTGCTGGCCACAGCAGCACCAGCTGCACTTTGTGCTTATAAATCTTCTGTGGAAAACATGTAAAATTTGGTATTATGAAAAATAATAAAAAGAATAAGAAATTCAGAGCAAAACCACCCAAACCTGAAATCCAAACTCTCCAAATATCAAAAGACTGAGCAATTTTGAAGCTGCATTTCCAAAGGAGAGTAAGGTCCGTCTGTTAAAGACCAGAAGACCAAGAGGACGGGTGAGTTTGAGGTCCCCGCAGCCACCACGCAGCCCAGGGGATTGTTTTATCCCTCCTTCTGGATCAAGGGAGCACCTCGGACATCAGAAGCTCAGCCAGCATCCCCTGCGATGCCGATTTGCTCATTCCAACCTCCCCATCCCAGCGCTGGCACTTCCCAGAGCCTCCCCTCGCCGCGCTGCGCACCGCTCCGGCCGGCTGAAAACAAAACCGACTTCTGCCCTCTCTGCAGTTTATTTTCCGTCCTCCCTTCAGCACAGGGCCGGAGCCAGCCCAGTCTGGTCACGCTCCGCCAGTTTCTCCCCTGGCCGCTGCCTGCAGCCCGTCCCCGCCTGGGCTGCAGCCGGGCTCTCCATCCCGCAGGATGCTCCCAGCTCATCCCCACTGCAGGCAGCAGCTCCCTCAACTGTAGGGGGTTTTTTTAGGAATTAAGAAAATAAAAGCAGCCTCTGAACCATTTGCCAGCCCCAGGAGGGGCTGCAATCCCTGCTGTGGGGGGGACAGAGCCCGCAGACACCAGAGGGGCTCCAGCACCCCCTCCCCATTCCCACACAGCCCCCGGCACCGCAGCAACACCCAGCACCCTCCAGCGCTGCCGGAGCTCCCTCCGCACCCACTTTCCTCCTTCGGGAGAGGGGACGCAGCCCCCGGAGGAGCGGGCGGGGGACCCGCCACCTGCGGGGGGGTCGGGCGGAGCTCCCCTCCGCCGCCGCCACCGGCACCGGCACCGGGCCCGTGTCCGGGGGAGGCTCCCCCGCTGCCCCCACCCCCGCTCCCCGCGCCGGGCCCCGAGCGCCCTGCCCGGTCCCCGCCCCGAGGTGCCCGCACCCCGGCTCCGCCGCTCGAGCTCCCCCGTGCGCCCTGCCCGCCCCGCCAGCGCTCGCTGCTGTCCTGTCCCCGTCCCTGTCCCTGTCCCCGTCCCCGTCCCCGTCCCCGTCCCCGTCCCCGTCCCCGTCCCCGTCCCCGGCCATGCCGGGCCCGCGGCGGGACCGCCCGGCCGTGCTGCTGCTGCTCGGGGCGCTGCTGGCCGCCGACCTCTACTTCCACCTCTGGCCGCGGGCGCGCCGGGAGCTGGGCCGGGTCCCGCCGGGCTGCCCGTGCCCCGCGCCGCTGCCCCGCGCCGCCCCGGCGCTTCTCCTCCTCTTCGCCCACCGGCTGTACCGCGCCGCCGCGCCGGGCCCCGCCGAGCCGCTGCTGGGCGCCCGCGAAGCGCTGCGCTACTACCGGCGGAAGGCGGCCCGCTGGAACAGGTGCGTGCGCCCCGCGGCACCCCGCGCTCGGCTCCGCGCAGCGCCGCGGGGCTGGCTCCCGGGCGCCGCGCAGGACACCCCCTTCCCTCCTTTCCCGGCACCCCCTTCCTGAGCTTCTTCTGGGCACCCCCTTCCTGGGCATTTCCTGGGCACCTCCTTCCCCAGCACCCCCTTCCTGGGCATTTCCTGGGCTTCTCCTTCCCCGGCACCCCCTTCCTGGGCTTCTCCTGGGCATCTCCTTCCCCAGCACCCCTTTCCCGGCTATTTCCTGGGCATCCCTTCCTTTAGCACCCCGTACAGGAGCATCTGCTGGCACTCCCTTCCTTTCCCGGACATCTCCTGGGCACCCCCTTTCCCGCCACCCCCTGCCTGGGCACCTCCTGGGCACCTCCTTCCCCAGTTCCCCCTTCCCGGACATCTCCTGGGCACCTTCTTCCCCAGCACCCCTTTTCTGAGCATCTCCTGGGCACCCCCTTCCTGGGCATCTCCTGGGCACCTCCTTCCCCAGCACCCCTTTCCTGGCTATTTCCCGGGCATCCCTTTCTTTAGCACCCCGTACAGGGGCGTCTGCTGACACTCCCTTCCCTTCCCGGACATCTCCTGGGCACCTCCTTCCCCGGCACCCCCTTCCCGGACATCTCCTGGGCACCTTCTTCCCCGGTACCCCCTTCCCGATTATCCCCTGGCTGCTCTTTCCCTGGGCGCTCCCTTCCCGGACAATCCCTGTGTGGGCAGATTCTGGGCACCCTCCTACCGGGCACCCCTTGCATGATCCCTCGTTTCCTGGGCATCTCCTGGGCACCCCATTCTTGAGCACACACTGCACTGGCATCTCCTGGCCACCCCTTTCCCGGGTGTTTTCTGAGCACCCCTGCATGGGCACCCCTTTCCTGGATATCTCCTGGACACCCCTTTCCTGAACACCCCTTTCCTGGGTTTTCTGGGTTTCCTGGGCGCCCCTTGCATGGGGACACATTTCTGTGGCATCACCTGGGCACCCTCTGCATGGTCACCCCTTCCCTGGGCACCCCTTTTTTGGAACCCCCATGCTTTGGGATCTCTGGAGCACCCCGTTCCCAGGCACCCTCTGTGAGTGCACCTCCTGCATCCCCTGGGCACCCCCTGCACGGGTACCCCTGCCCTGGCATGCCCTGGGCACACTCTGCCCAGGCACTCCCTGTATGGGCACCCTCAGGCACCCTCTGTCTGGACACCCCCTCTCAGGTACCCTCCCTTTCTGGGCAGCTCTCCTGGGCACCTCTGTCCCTTGGGTGTCCCCTGGCACCCCCAGTCCAGCTTGTCCCCCCATTCTGGCTCTGTGCCCTCACCCCTCCAGCCCCCATGGCAGGGCTGAGGGGCCCTGCTGGGATGCTCCTTCCTGGGGTGTCTCCCACCCTGCTCCACTGGCACAGCCCCAGAGGAAGGGACCCCCAGCTCAGAGCCCTCTTCCTCCTGCCTCTCCCAGCCCAGCAAGGAGGAAACTCCCTCATCCCCTGCTCCTGGGGTGGGACTGTCCCTGCCCTGTGCTCACTGTCCTGGGGGGGACAGGGACCCTCAGTGCCAGCTCCAGGCATTGATTATCTGTACCTTGAATCCCTGATCTAACCCCTTCCACGAGCATACAGCACCCCACAGCTGCTCCCTGCACCCCCAGAACTTCTCCATTCGTGCACAAACTCAGAGCAGAGCACAGAGCTCATGGCATCACCTCACCCACTGTCCCCTCTGTGGGGCAGGACACCTGCAAGGGGATGAGAGCATGTCCTGGGCACACCCAGGGACCCCTGTCCTGGCACTTCCCCACTGCCCAGCTGTGGTTTCCACGTGGGAGCAGCCCCCAGCCCTCCCATCCCCTCTGTGGTGGTTGCTGAGCTGCACAGGCAGGATTCCAAGCTCCTGCTCTCTCCACTTCCATGCCTGTTCCTCCTGTTCCTGTGGAACTCACCCAGTGCTGGTTCCACATGAGGTTTGCTGGAGGAGATGATGGAAGGAGCAGAGAATGATCTTCATGGCCTGAGCAGCACCAGGGTCTGGAAGCACCGTGGGGCTCAGCCAGGGCCACCCCTGCCAGGCTCTTCCCTGTCTCCAGTCACTCTGGATCCTGTTGAATCCTTTGTCACAGCACTCAAAATCCATGGCTGGTGGGTTTGAGTACCCCTGGCTGTGCCACAGACCCACCTTGGGTGCATCTTCTCAGAGCTGAGCACTGCCTGCTGAAGACATCAGGATCTGGGTACCAGGGTGGATGTTTCCCAAGCAAAATCCCAATGGGAATTGGGGATTTAAACCAAAGCAGCTGACAGCTTGATGGCACCATCAGAAGCCCTGAGCACTTGCTGCAGCCTCTCTTGCAGGACAGTGAGAAATCTGCACTCCTCAGTTTTATTCACCACGCTGTTAAAAGATGGAATTTGTGCTGCAGCCATGGCTGCACTTTGCCTCCTGCCCCAGGGTTTGGCTGTGGTGTGGCTGGGAGGAACACAATGATGCCATTTGTCCTTGACTTCACTTTGCACCTCCAGGAAGGGAAGGAGGCAGAGTATTGATTATTCCTCAGTCACTCTGAAATCAAATATATGATGCTCATAAATGGGTGAAACCTCCAGGGAGCACAGGCTGAGGTGACACAACTGCTCCTGCAGAAACCTCCCAACAACCATCCCTGCTGCAAATTGAACGAGTAATGAGGTGGCACTCACCAGAGCTGATGGATTTTATAAGATTGTTAATTTGCTGTGGGCACAGAGGAATTTCTGCCTCACCTGCAGAGCCCGTGTCCTGTCTGATATGGCCAGGGTCTTCGTGGGACTCAGGAATTCATGGCTTTTTCTCCCACTGCATGGGTTCAGCCAAGCTGCTGCTGCAGAGGCCTGAAGAGCAGAAAGTCCACAGCAGCCCCACGTGCAGAGCCAGGCCTGAGTGTCCAGGGGCATCCTCTCCTCAGCATGGCAGGATGACAGCACATTTCTCCACCACCCGTGGATGTGAGTGTTGGCAGAGCAGCTTTGGGAGCAGCAGGACGCTCCTCCTGAGTGGGACAAGCTGCAGTTTCACCCCGTGCAGTGTGTCTGCCTTCATTTCTGCAGCCAGATGGACATCAGCTGGACAGGGGCTCTGCCAGCTGGAGCAGCCCCAGGACACGTCCTGCTGGGACACCCATGGCCAGAGCGTGTCCTCCTCCAAAGCAGCTGCTGCCCAGCCCTGCCTGCTCCAGCACCTCAGCCAGGACCAGCAGCTTCACTGCAGGATGCAGAAACAGCTGGGGAGACTGATGGGGATGCAGGAAGGAAACAGAAAAAACAACAAAATATCCACACCTCTTCAAAAAAGAAAAAAAAAATCCCTTAAAAACTCCAGAGCTGATTTTTATCCTTGAAGGAGCAGCTTCAAAACCCCAAACTCAGGATGGTGGTGGCCTGAGCAGTGTCACCCCATGCTGTGCCTCCCTCCCAGCCCAGCAGAGAGCTGAAAGCCAGGGCAACCCCAGGGCTATTTATAGCAGGGTAGAAATGAACCCTGTTTTTATATCATTATGCCTTTTGCAGAGATCTGCTTTTTTTCCAGGGAAATATGTCAGGAATCCTGAAGGAAGCAGGGAGGCAGAGAGAGCTGTATTTTGGGTTGAAAGGCTGGGAAAGGACTGGCTCAGCCTGGGCAGGGACCATGTGGGTGCAGGGCTGGGATCTGCCTCCCCTTGCATAACCACTGCATTTTTTTCCCCCTCAGTAATCCCTTGCTCACTGCCACCCTGGGGGAGCAGCCTGTGTGTATGGCAGGCAGGAGAGCAAATATGGTAAAATATTTGGGCAGCTTCTCTAGGGAAAAATCCTGAGTCATTCCTGTCCACGGCACTGGGGTTTATCCTCCCTGGCTGTGGCAGGGTTAATGCCTCATTTATTAATTAAGGCCTTATTAATGCCTCACAACTCATTAAGGTTGTGCCTCACTTTTCCACAGGATAAGTGGGGGTCAAGGCATTTCTGCTGGAGCTGATGGCACCCAGGGCACTTCCTTGTGCACAGGGAATTTTCTGCCTCCTCTGCAGGCTGGAGCTGATGTTATTCCAGGGCCATTTCCATGTGCACAGGGAGTTTTCTGCCTCCTGAGCAAAGAGCTGGTCAGGGAGGGAAGTGCTCCAGGTCCCTCTGACCGTGCACACGTGGATTTCATGCTGTGGCTGGCCCAGTCCAATGGAAAGACAAACAGACTGGCAGAGGGAACAGGCTCCCACGAGCTGCACATCCAGCCTGTCTCTCCAGCTCCTAGAGGTTTCCCAGGATACCACAGTGTAGGAAATGGATTTGTGGGAAATTCTCAAAGCCTGACAGAAGGCTCACATAGTATGTGTCTGTATGTAAACCTTGAGATAAGACATGCTGGCTTAGAAATACTATGGAATAAGACATTATTGAGAGAAAAATAGAACTAAAGTTTCAAAGGATAATATTGATACACTATGTTATAAATGTTTTAAAGCAAATAATCTAAAATTACTCGTTGGAAGTCTTACTACAATGTATCTTTCATACTTCTATTTTTCTAAACTATCTACTTTTATTTGCAAGGCTATCCTTTAAAACTTCTTTTTAGCTCAATTTTTCTCTCAATAATGTCTGTCTTATTCCATAATATTTCTAAGTCAACATTTCTTATCTCGAAGTTTACATACACATACATACTATGTAAACCTTCTATCAAACTTAAAGAATTTTCTACAAATTCATTTCCTACACTGCTGGAACAGCTCTGGGAGGGTTCAAGCCCTGCTCACAGCCAGATTAACCACACTGCTCAGCCTGCTTGGATGGAGAAGGATGATGGAAATATCCCAACCAAAACCCAGCTGCTGGGCTGAGCAGGGAAATAAACCCCCAGCACTCAGGAGCCCTTTCCAGCCCCCAGTGCCATTCCTTGGCTGATAAAAGCCTCGGGGCATGGTCAGACCTCTCTGCTCAGGCTCTGGATGGGGTCTGGCCAGGCATGTGGCACTCCCCCCTGTCCAGCCCCTCCATGCCAGCCGTGGTTAATGTCCTACTCCTTATCAGCCCCCAGCTCCTGTTTGCTTTCCTGGATGGATCCTGGCACTTCCAGTGCAAACTGAACTTCATTTTCCCTTTATCAGGACTGGCTGCTCCATACACGGGCTGGACAATGTTAATGAGAAACCAAAGCTCTGTGCTCTGCTGGCTGCAATAAGTGACCTTGCCGTTCCACAGCCCCAGCCTTGGAGGATTCTATCACCGTTGAGCAAGAAATGACACAGATTCACACATTCTCCTGCTGGTTTGCAGGAGAAGAGCGTTTAATACAAAAAATCCTCTCTTTTATAGACACATTCGACACATTCTACTTGATTGGCTAAGTAATAAAAACATCTTTCCTCACTAAAATTCCTTGAGAAGAGCAGAAAAACAGAGTAGGAAAACACCACCTGCAGGTTGTTTGTACTCACAAGTAAACCATCGTTTTTCTACAAGTCCCTAAAAAAGTCTCACGAGTCCACTGGGAGAAAATGAAGCCCGTTTTCTCACTCTCTGACCGGGCTGTTGCATCCACTGGTCTCGAGGTTGAGGGAAATGCTGATTGAGAGGGGAGATGCTTTTGAGTTATTACTGAACTTAGGAGGCTCCTTCAGCTCCACCTGCCAAAAAAGGGTGGGGTTGAACCGTGATTTTTAGAGGTCATGGGCAGGATGCTGCCATGTGACCTCGTAGCATCCCCGCTCACTGTGAATTTGGTCACAGAGGCAATTTGTAGCTTTTAGTGATTTTTTTTTGAGGCTCCTTCAGCTCCACCTGCCAAAAAAGGGTGGGGTTGAACCGTGATTTTTAGAGATCATGGGCAGGATGCTGCCATGTGACCTCGTAGCATCCCCGCTCACTGTGAATTTGGTCACAGAGGCAATTTGTAGCTTTTAGTGTATTTTTCTCCCCCCAACTTCAGGGAAAAAACTCTCTCAGAGATGGTCAGATGTCACTGTGATATTTACGGGAAAAATCCCCTTGCCCAGGATTTTCTCCTGGGAAGCTGAGAAGCCTCAGTTTCTCCTGTGTTTTTGCTGCTTTGGAATGTGATTTGGAGATTGTTTTCCAACATGTGAATTGTTTTTACTTAATGACCAATCACAGCCAGCTGTGTCGGACTCTGAGGAGTCAGTTGCGAGTTTTCATTATCATTCTTGCTAAGCCTTCTCATGTCTCTTTTCTTTTTCTTTAGTCTCCCATTCTATAATATATGATATGATATGATATAACTTTCTATTCTATTCTTTAACATAATATATGTAGTGTATAGTAAATGGTATATAGTATATAGTATAGAATAGAATGTAATATATAATATAATATTATATTATATTACTATATAATATATATTATATTATGTGATATATTATATTATGTAATTTAATATCATATATTATATAGCATATAATATATAGTGTATAACATAGTATATAATATATGCTGTGTAGTATATAGTATAGAATAGAATGTAAAGATAATATATAATATAATATAATATAATATAATATAATATAATATAATATAATATAATACTTTCTATTTTATTATTTAACATATTATATATTATATAATATATAGTATATAATATATGCTATGTAGTATATAGTAAATGGTATATAGTATATAGTATAGAATAGAATGTAATATATAATATTATATTACTATATAATATCATATAATGTATTATATTATATGATATAATGTAATAAAATAATAATATAATATATAATATATTGTGTTATATATTATATTATGTAATTTAATATAATATATTATATAGCATGTAATATATAGTATATAATATAGTATATCGTATATGCTATGTAGTATATAGTATAGAATATAATGTAAATATAATATAATATAATATAATATAATATAATCATATCATATCATATCATATCATATCATATCATATCATATCAGCCTTCTAAGAACATAGAGTCAGCTTCATCTCTCCCCTTGTCCTGGGTACCCTGACAAAGACCACACCCAGAGACTCTGACCATCCCCTGCCTCAGTTTCCCCTTACCCACCCCGCGCTCTGCCCCGGGCACCCTCCATCCTCGGAGAAGGACCTTTCCCACATGCTCTCGGCCTCTCTTGCAGGAGACACAAGCTGTTCCGGCAGGAGCTGAACCTGTCCGCCCCGGCGCTGCCGCTGCGGCCCGAGGCCGGCTGGCTGCGCTTCCAGCTGGGCATCAGCCGGGACGGGCTGTACCCGCGCTCCAGCCCCGCCGTCAGCAGGCTGCTCCGCGACCTGCGGGACCTGCCCACCATCGGCGCCGGTGAGCACCGCGCCGGGGCTGGGCACTGCCTCGGGGGAAGTGCCTGCGTTGTGGTTGGCTTTTGGCAAATATTAGAATGAATATTTTGTGTCCCCCCTGCCTGGGGCTGGGCACTGCCTCGGGGGAAGTGCCTGGTTGTGGTTGGCTTTTGGCAATTATTAGAATGAATATTTTGTGTCCCCCCTGCCTGGGGCTGGGCACTGCCTCTGGGGGAAGTGCCTGGGTTGTGGTTGGCTTTTGGCAAATATTAGAATGAATATTTTGTGTCCCCCTGGCTGGGGCTGGGCACTGCCTCTGGGGGAAATGCCTGGTTTGTGGTCGGCTTTTGGCAAATATTGAAATGAATATTATATTGTGTTAGTTACGCTGTATTAATTTAATCAAGTAGCATGTTGCATATAGTTTTAGGTTATAATATAATGTTAAAATAGGAACTATGTATGTGGGATGAAGGAATGAGGTACTCACACCAGACAGCAGCCACAGGACACCTAAATCTTTCAGAGAAAGAGAATTTATTGCTCTTTTATCAAAATAAACAAACTTCTTCCCACCTTGCTCAGCCCTGATGATGCTGTTAGGATTCAGAGGAAGAAGCTGACGCTGACCAGACAGAATCCTTTGTTTGAATAGAAATTATGCATCATGTATGAGGTGTATGAATATGCAACAGGCTATTGCTTTTAAGGGTTAATCCTCTGATAATGGGTGTCCTTTTTCAGGCTTATTTTGCCCAGAAAGAGGTACCTGGACTGTCCCTAACTCTTTGTTTCTTATTGTCTCATATTGTCCTAATCCAAGTTGTCCAAACTTTTATTACTCTAATTATATTACTATTTTTATAACCATTTTATTACTATTGAACTTTTAAAATCTTAAAAACAAGTGACTGGCATTTGTCACAGATCCTTGGAGCCTGCCAGGGGGTCAGCAGCAAGAGATGGAGCCTGGCGTGCAGCCCCACATTTCTCTTCACAGAGAAAAGCAAGGCACAATTCTTCCCAAGAATATTCCTGAGACTCGCATTCTCTGAACCTCAGAGAAAGGAAAACCAGTTTTTATCATTTGCAGTGCCTGTGTTTGTGCAAAAGTAGAATGCAGCATGGAGACTGTTGACCCAAAGTGATGATGTTTTTCTTCCTTGGCCTGTCAGGGCCAAGCGTGTGTGTCAGGACTGTCAGCTGACAATTGTCTTTGTGTTCATGGGTCCCAGGACAAGGGAAGAGATGAATCTGACTCCATATTTTTTAGAAGGCTGATTTATTCTATTATGATATTATATTATATTTAAAATGCTGTACTAAAAAAAGAGAAAGGAGACATCAGAAGGCTAGGAAAGAAAAGGAATGAATAATAAAACCCGTGGCTCCTCAGAGCCATCAGATAGTTATTGTTTACATGTCTTTTCTGAGGCTTCTCAGCTTCTCAGGAGAAAAATCCTGGCGAGGGGATTTTCATAAAATATCACAGTGACAGATCAGTGCCGTTGTGTGCAGAGTTGAGTGCTTGGCAGATTCAGTTTAGATGTAATGTAACATAGTGTAATATAATATAGAACAATATAGTATAATAAAGGCATCAATTAGCCTTCTGATAAGATGGAGTCAGATGCAACATTTCTGTCCCCCTGTTGGGGATGCCTGTGAATGCTGCACTGGGGTCTCACTGCTCCTCCTGCTATGCAACATTTCTGTCCCCCTGTTGGGGATGCCTGTGAATGCTCACTGCTCCTCCTGCCCTTGCAGACTACAGCCAGGATGAGAAGGCACTGCTGGGAGCCTGTGACTGCAGCCAGGGTGAGTGTGGCACTTGGGGTCCCCACGTGCCATCCCCACTGCTCCATCCTCAGCTCGGCCAGGGAATGCCCAGCCAGCCTCTGCTCCCTCCCATTAACCCAGCATGGATCATGGAGCATGGAATCATTCCTGTAAATTATTCCTGCAAAAGGATGGAGCCCAACCCAAGGAATTATTCCTGTAAATTATTCCTGCAAAAGGATGGAGCCCAACCCAAGGAATTATTCCTGTAAATTATTCCTGCAAAATGATGGAGCCCAACCCAAGGGCCACGTCCACGCTGTTTTTAACACCCAGGAGTGGTAATTCCACCACTGCCATGAGCAGCCTGTTCAATGTGGGTGTCAGGACACCAGTACAGTACTGGTTTCTGCTGGGGAGGGAGGAAAAGGTCCCCAGGGGGATGTAACAGAGGGGCTGAAGGGAAATCTGCTCTATGGCACAAGGGGGAGAGGAAAATAAATGGGAAGAGAGAGAGGGGTGTAGCTGGAGGGAGTGATGGGATGCACTCATGGGGCTGGAAAGCTGGGTTGTGATGGGGTGTGTAACTGGGGAGTTTCCAGGAGTTAACATACCCTTTCCAGAAGTTAACACACCATTTCCAGGAGTTAACACCCCCTTTCCCAGGAGTTATCGCCTCATTTCCCAGGAGTTAACACCCCATTTCCAGGCAGTTCTCACCCCATTTCCAGGAGTTAACACCCCATTTCCCAGCAGTTAACCCCCATTTCCAGGAGCTAACATCCCCTTTCCTCCCCAAGTGGTGAAGCCCAGCGGTGTGCACCTGAAGCTGGTCCTCAGGTTCCAGGATTTTGGGAAAGCCATGTTCAAGCCCATGAGGTAAGGCCAGCAGAGCCCCCTGAGCCCCTGCAGTTCCTTGGCACGGGAAGGTCCCAGCCACACCTTCCCTGTCCTGCCCTCCCTACCTGGGCAGCTGAAAAGGTTCCATTATTTTTCATTTTTCTTGGCTGCTCACACCACCCAGGAGCACACGTGGATAAACACCAGTGTTCCCACACTGCTGTTGATGTTGGAAATTCCTCAGTTCTTGGGTGCCAGGTGGAGAAGGACACTTGTTCTCCTGAGATCTTTGCCGTGAGGGACTGCTCTTCCCCAGCAGATTTTGGGGTTTACCTTGGTTTTCCTTGGATTCCCCAGAGTGTTTCCATAACACAGGCATCAAACAGGGGATTTAAATTGCTTCTGTTCTTATTTTCAGCCCCTTGGGACTGTTCACATCTACTCCCTCTCACTTTACTGTCCATGTGTGACAGAGCAGCTGGCAGCACGTGGGCTGGGATAATAAATCCTCACCCAGAGGGCAGCCAGCTCCTCTCCCCTGGGTTTCCATCCACCTCTGCCCAGTGGCCACCAGCTCCTGCAGGGGAAGGAGAGCATCCATGGCCTGCTGAGCCAGGAGGGCTTTCCTGTGTCCTACCCCATTTCCAGGAGTTAACATCCCATTTCCCACTGTGTGACAGCCAGAAAATGGAATTAAATGGAGCTCCCACCTCAGGGATAGGAGAGCATCAGACCTGAGCCCTCCTCTGCCTCCAGGGGGATGTGACAAACACCACCTGAAACTTTGTCCTAAGGGGGTCTAAGCTCTTGCTGAAGCAGATTTAAAGCCCCAGTCAGCTCTTCTGCCTCCCCCAGCCACCTGGCAGCACCAGGGTGCAGTGCTACTGCCTGGCACGGTGGGTGATGGCTCCAGCTGGGCACTGAGCCCTTGGGCTCTGACCCTGTCCCTGAGCCTGCCTGCTGTCCTTGTGCCACCACTCAGTGTCCAGGCTGCCCAGCAGCTTGGTTAGGCTCACCCCCTGCTTTCTCCCAGGCAGAAACGTGAGGAGGAGACTCCTGAGAATTTCTTCTACTTCGTGGACTTCCAGCGGCACAACGCCGAGATCGCCGCCTTCCACCTGGACAGGTAGGGCTGGCCCGGCCTGGGCTGCCTCCTCCTGCTGCTCCTCTGGCCACCAGAGCTCTGGGAAAAGCCTGCAGGGCTCAGGGGAGGGAAAGGAGAAAGGGGAAAGGAAAGGAATCCTCCAGGAGATCCTCCTGGCTCTCATCTGACACTGCAGAGTCAGCTTTGCCTTGGCCACTGCATGGCAGCAGGTGCAGTCCAGGCTGGAACAGGTCAGATTCTCACCTGGCTGTCACACACTGTCCCTCCCCTGCATCCAAGTGGCAATCTGGGCTCTGGGTGCCCTGCTGGTGAGGGAGGCACACACTCCATCAGCAGTCAAGGTGTGCTTTGGGTTGATAAACTGCAGCAATGCGGTTTTAAGCCCTGAGATAATGAGCAATTAACCTGGCACCTCTTCCCAGCAGGGTGTGTGTTTAATAAAATCAAAAATACTCTTCTCAGAAGATGAGGGCAGCAGACTTTCTCTCCTCTGAACACCAGGGGAAGGTGATCTCTGATGGTCAGGGTGGGTGGGGATCTCCAGTTTCCATGGGATAAGCAGGACTACATTAAGTCCTGTAGCTCAGACTCTGAGAAAGGGAACAAAGGGAGCTGAATTCCCTTCCCAGCTCTGCCTCAACATCCTCACAGGGACTGTGCTTGACTCAGCCACCACCACCTCGCCCCTGCAGCTCCACTGCCACAAAAATGAGGCCAGACTGCTTTTGTGAAGGGCTTTGTGGTTTTTAGAGCTGAAAGATGCTGGATAAAAGCAAATATTTTTTTCTCTCTCAACATTGCTCAATAAGTAGCAGGCTAAATCCTGTTCTGTGCCCAATTCCCAGGAGCAGGGGGCATTACCCAAGGAGCCAAGCAGAGCACTAGCCAGTTCTCCCTGTTACTGACTCAGCAATCAGCAGCATTCCCACTGACTGCCAGGAATGCTTTCCTGCCCCAGGCCCTGAGGTTTTTAAGAGTGTTTTTGAGGAATTAGCTGGGCATGAGTGCCTCTGGAGGAGGGGGTGCCTCCTCAGCCACGTTGTACCAGGATCAACATCTTTGGTCCATGCCAAACCAACATTGTAGAAGGGTCTGAAGGGCTGCTCTGGCCCTTGGAGGACCCTGTTTGTGTGCAAAGGGTGGGAGAAACCAAGGCAATGTTAGGGAAAGAGACAGGAATGCTGGAGAACATCCAGATTGTTCCAGGCAGCAGCTATTAAAATACCAAAATCCAAACAGAGTTGTATTTTGGCCCAGAGGGGGTTTTGCTGGAAAGAGTCTGGGTGCAGCGATCCAGAGGCTCCTGGTTCTCTGATGGAAGGGGCAGGGGCAGCGCCTGCCACCCCCGTGTGCAGCAGCATCCCTTGGCACCAGCGCCTGTCCCCTCTGTGCAGGATCCTGGATTTCAGGAGGGTGCCACCCACGGTGGGGAGGCTGATCAACGTCACCAAGGAGATCCTGGAGGTCACCAAGAACGAGGTCCTGCAGAGCGTCTTCTTCGTCTCACCAGGTGGGCAGGAGGCAAATTATGGTCCCAGTTGTCTTTGAGGTCCCTTCACACCTAACCCAAACCTGTGGTGCTCCATGGTGGGAGGAAGGGCAGGGCTGCAGGAAAAGGGGCTGCAGGACTCGTGCTGTGCTGCAGTCTCACAGCCATGAGTTCAGCAGCTTTTCAGCAGCACAAAATGGCCAACAATCTCTTGTTACAAGGTCTTTTAAGACTAAGCTATCCAATTAAGAACTGGCACCTAGATTATTTTCCCTTTTAACCCAATAACTGATCCCAAAGAGCCCCAATGTGGGCTTTTCTGCCCAATTACAAAATGCCACCCAAACCCAAGAAGAAGAAGAAAGAAGAAGCATGAAGGAGAAACCCAGGACAACACCCTGTGCCCTCCATCCTGCTCCCATCCAACATACTAAAACTCCCAAAACCTAAATTTCCCACCAAGTGATCCACCTACACTACTCTCTATAATCTATTTCACACTTTTGTGGGTCCTAGTCTATCTTGAAGTCCAGGAAGCTTTCTCCATGAATGAGGGTCAAAGTTAGTGCTTCCCTGGGAGTCAGGGCACCCCAGAGCAGACAGGGAAATATTCCCAGTGCTCTGGGTTTCCACAAAGGGCAATGGGCTTTTCTTAGGAGTGTAGTGTAGTATAAAATGATAAAGCAATCAATTGCAATAAACAATTGATCAGGGTCAAAGTCAGAGCTCCCCTGGAGGTCAGGGCACCCCAGAGCAGACAGAGAAGTATTCCCAGTGCTCTGGGTTTCTACAAAGGGCGATGGGTTTTTCTTGGAAGTGTAGTATAAAATAACAAAGCAACCAATTGCACTAAAACAATTGATCAGCCTTCTGCAGTCATGGAGTCAATGCACATTGTTCCCCATTTAGGGGTTTGCTGCCACAATAGCCCCCTCCTGGAGACCACAGCCCCTTCTCCTGTTCTCTGCTCTCCCCCCAGCCAGCAACGTCTGCTTCTTCGCCAAGTGCCCGTACATGTGCAAGACGGAGTACGCCGTGTGTGGGAGCCCCCACCTCCTGGAGGGCTCCCTCTCTGCCTTCCTGCCCTCCCTCAACCTGGCCCCGCGGCTCTCCATCCCCAACCCCTGGATCCGCTCCTACTCCTTCGACGGGAAAGAGGAGTAAGTGGGTAAATGAGGCTGCTCCCTGGTCTGCACTGCAGGGCACGGACACACGGACAGAGCTGCAGAAATAACCCAGGCCAGCTTCAGGGAGCCCACAATTAGTGTAATAATTAGTGTAATAATTAGTGTAATAACCCTTAAAGCCTGGGCATTGGCTGTGTTTCAGTTCCAGTCTCCTGCATGCACAAGGGGAGATTTGTTTCCTCCTCCTGTACATCTTCACATGGAAGATGGGTTTTGGGGTATTTTTGGGACGTGGCAGAAGGAGGTGAGGATGTCTCCTTTTCTCCATCTCCTGCAGGTGGGAAGTGAATCCACTCTACTGCAACACAGTGAGGGAGATCTACCCCTACAGCAACAGCAACCGGCTGCTCAACATCGTGGACATGGCCATATTCGACTTCCTGATAGGTAATGGGGAGGGAAATAACCCTTTCCCTTTCCCTTTCCCTTTCCCTTCGAGGGGCTGCTGTCTCCCCACAGCCCCTCCAATGTGGGGGCACAGGGGAGCCCCCAGACCCACTCCAACAAAGGGAAAGCAGCACCTTGGGTACTTCCAGCATGGCAAACAAATACTGCATGCAGATCTGAAGGAAATCTTGGGATAATTTATAGAATTCCCTGCAAGGCAAGCTGTGTCCTGTGTGTGGCCTTTGCAGGGAACATGGACCGGCACCACTACGAGATGTTCACCAAGTTTGGGGACGATGGCTTCCTGCTGCACCTGGACAATGCCAGAGGGTGAGGCAGCGGGATGTCTTGGGGAGGGTGAGGAAGAGGAGGAGGAGGAGGGCAGGCTCTGAACTCTGCTTCCCCCCCAGGTTTGGGCGCCATTCCCACGATGAAATCTCCATCCTGGCCCCGCTCTCCCAGTGCTGTGTGTAAGTTCCAGCTGCAGCTTCCTTGCCAGGAATGTCCAAGTTCCTGTTCCTGCTGTCACTGGGGAGGTCACCCTGGCCTGGCTTCCTCCAGCAGCTCAAGGAGGACCCTTCCAACCCCATCCTGGATTAGCAGGAGCATGGGAATCACGAGTGGAAAAATATCCACTGGCACACCAGGAGATGTTGTGCAATGGATCAAACCCTTCCAGAAAGTTCTAACAGCCTTTCCCAGCCCATCAGCACGAGGCGCTCTCAGGAATCACAGAAATCTCCATCCAAAATCCTGGTGGAACTTTGATGCATTTAATCAAGCTTCCTCTTCTCATGGCATGAAGGAGAAGCTCGTAATTTTAACCCTATGTTCCTCTTCATTAATTCCCATAAATCAGCAGCTGCAAGTTCAATTTAAGAGGCAGAAGCAGCTGCTGTTTCCTAGGGTTTGTCTTCAGGAGATGTGGAGCCTTTTTCCTTGCTCTACCTGCTCCTTCTCTCCCTCGGGGTGGTAACTGCACTCTTCCCACACACCTTTAATTTCAAGAACTGTTATTTTCACTCAGCAAGTCTTTTCATTTCTAATTGCAGGCTCACAGGGAATCCTTCTCTTGAAATTTTGTGCAGTTTGAAATTAACTCTGCCTCTTAATTTGACCATCATACCATAATATCCACAGGTCACAGCATTCCTATTCTTCCACATCCACCTCCCAGAAACTCCTCTTAATTTAATTCTTGGCAGTGGTAAGAGGACCTGAACACCTTGTCATAGCAAACAAGGGCCAGGAACAGCATAAAAACAACTCGTGCTGCCTGAGGGAGACACACAAACCCTCATTCCCACAAGAGCCGATCCATTGGGAGTGGGAGAGCTCCTAAAACTACTTGGGAAGGAAAGGAAGAGGTTTTACTTGAGTAAGCACACAGAGGCCACAAATTTCAGCCTGCCCTGACCACCAACCTGGACTCAGCCAGCCGAGTCTCCTCCTTGCTCCCACACCAAGCTGAGCCATGTCAGCAGGGAAGCTCCTGCAGCCAGGAGCACCGGGATGCTGAGAGCAGGCTGTTGAACACATCCACCTCATTCCCAGCTCAGTCCTGCTCCAAGCCTGGCTTCCAGCAGATTTGAGTCTGTTTTATCTGCCTCTCCCAGCCTGTCCCACACGTTGAAGCCTGCAGGTCTCCTCTCCCACACGAGTGGCACAAATACAGCCCTGCCATGAGATGGTCCTTTCCCTGAAAGCATCCCAACCCTCCTGGAGGCACAGGAGGCCTGGCAGCAGCCCCAGTCAGGCTGCTGGAGTCCCTGGAAGGCTCGGGGTGAAAGGTTCAGCAGTCCAGCCCAGCCACAGGGTCACAGCCCCCGTGGGAGCGGAGCGGGGCTGGCGGCGGCGTTTCCATCTCAGCCCTGTCTGTGCTCTGTTTGTTTGTTGTGTAAGTGTTCCAGCCCTCCATCAGCTGCTCCCCACGGGTCACAGCAGCCCTCTCTCCACCTCCAAGCACTGCTGGGACCAGAGCAAACACAGCTGGTGTTTACCCACAGCAGCTCCGGGCCGGCCCTGCCTCGAAGGACAGCGCACAGATCTCGTTCACATCTGCTCTGGGCACAGCCTCCCCTGGCAGCAGCAGCAGCAGCACCTCACAGCTGGGCTTTAAAGCTTCCTTGTCAGCCCTCACACTTGATCAATTGATTATTTTAGGTTTTTCAGGAATATTAATGCGGGAAGGTGATGCCTGGCCCTGTGGCAGCAGCATCTTCCTTCTCTTGTGCCACTTGCTCCACACACTCTCCTGATTTAGATTGGATATTAGGAAAAGATTTCCTGGAAAGGGTAGTAAAACATACCAGTAGGGTAGTAAAACAGTGGCACAGGCTGCCCAGGGAAATCATGGAGTCACTGTCCTTGGAATTCTTCAAGTGATGTGTGGATGTGGCACTTGGGGACGTGGTTTGATGGTGCTGGGACAGCAGCTGGACTTGATGATCCTAAAGGTTCTTTCCTACTTTAATGATTGTCCCCAGCATCTGGAGCAGCCACAACCCTTTCCCAAACAGGACATGGCGTGTTGGAGCTGCAGAGATCCAGATCAACGTTCCCAATGGATGCCCTGGATAAACAACAGCCTAAAAATACAAATTCTTGAGCTGCCTAAAATGGATCTGACTTCACCTTTTTCCACCTGAAAATTCTGACTGGGCTGAATCCAAATGGTTCCATAAACATGGACCACTTTGTTTCCAAGATTCAAAGGGCAATAACTACAGCCACTGATTTATTTCAGTATTATACATGCTGAAGTCAACACATTTCTGCTGAGGATTAAACAAATGATTTCAGAACACTTCATTTCATGCCCAGAAGCATTCAAAGACTGCAGCTTTTCATCCCATTTTCTGTCAAAGCAAATCACATTTGAATCTCAGTACCCCCTAAGGTGAAAAGTCACAGTTACATCAGTTCCAGGAAATATTCCCTCTTTTTGCTCAGAGTTTTGACAGAAGATATTTTCTCATTCATGTCTTTTCATTTACCTCCCCCTCTGCTCCCATCTCATAAATGCCATCCTTGGGGAGATGACACCACCCTGCAGGAACCTGGGGAACTGGGTCATCTCTGACTCACTCACTACTGAGAACTTCACTCATGTTTTTCTCTCTGCTGCCAGAAATTTGTAGTACAAATACTCTGGAAAAACAAAGGGAGAAATAGAGGTTTCTGCAAAAAAAAAAATCATTACCTTCCAAAATTAAAATTATAGAACTTTTGTTCCAAAGTTCTTTAAAGTCCTTCACCCATCTGTGCCCTGCTGCTGTCAGGGAGCTCAGCTGCTCTTGCTGGCAGGCATTAATTGTTGATTTGTTTTTTGCAGAATAAAGAGAACGACGCTGCTGCGCCTGCAGCTCCTGGCGCAGCCCGAGTACCGGCTCAGCGACGTGATGAGGGAATCCCTGCTGCAGGACCCCCTGGCCCCCGTGCTCACCGAGCCCCATCTCCTGGCCCTGGACAGGCGGCTACAGCTCATCCTGCAGGCCGTGGGGAAGTGCATTGACACCTTCGGAGAGGCCACGGTGGTGGCCAACGACACCAGGCAGCCCCAGAGCCCTGCAGTGCACAGAGCCAAGCTGGACACTTAGGGCTCCGAGCCACGAGAGCCCTGCCAGGCAAGGGGCAGCTCCAGCAAGTGCTCATTTCCACCCACAAACACTCACAGAGACTCTGAGGGGAGATGGCAGAAGATCAAGAGTCCCACTGGGCTCCTCTGTGTTTAAGCAGAGCTCCTGTGCTCAGGCAGTGCTGGCGTGGCTGCAGCTGATCTCAGCACCCCAACACAGCTCTGGGGTGGAAAAGCTGTGATCTCCAGGTCTGGAGCTGGCTGTGCCCTTGGGAGGCTGAAGGAACACCTGACCTTGGTTTGCTCAACCTCCACAGGGGCTTGGTCTTGCTGGAGAAGGACACGAACTCGACCCGAGGGTGAGGGTTGAATAAAGAGATGCCAAGAGCATTTTCCTCTTAGTAAGTCTTTGTTCTGTGGTCAGGAGTGTATATTTGAGAAATACCTGCCCCTGGCACAAGACAGGGGTCCAGCTTGTTCACAGCAGAGGGCATTGTGAGAAACACAGTAAAGGTAAGAAGACTTTCAGAAAGCTGAGAAAGCAGGCTCAGAAACAGAAAGAGCAAAAGAACTCAGAGCTAGCTGCAGCTGCAGAGTCTGAAAGAAGAAAAATTGCAACAGTACAGCAAGCAAGGACATAAAACAATAGTTTGAGTTTTAGGCTTGGCTAAGATAGACCTTAAGGCACTACACGTGCTCGCTGTCAGGAGCAGGGTCACCCCAGCCCACAGCGACCTGTGCACATCACACAAAGCCTCACAGGCACTGAAAGCACTTCCCTGACCTGCCTGAAGGGCCAGCTTGGATACAGAACACAGGCAGGTCTGTGTTACCTTGGACCCCAAGGGAAAAAACCCAAACTAAAAAAATCATCCTGCAAATCAAAGCACTCTGAGACACAGGACTGTATTTACAATTCAAGAACCCACCCATTTCTGGGGAAAACATTTTGCCAAAGCAGGGGGAATCTATCTCAGATCCTCATGTCTTTTAAAATCATTTTCTCCTCATATCTTTTAGTCATTTAGGCTGTCATAATTAGCTGGAAAATAGAAATGGCTATGCCAGTCTCTCCCCCCTCTCTAAGCCTGTGCGTTTTGAGGAGATGCAACAGAAAATGGGGACCAAAACTAAGTGTGGGGAGGGAGTTTTTGTGGGTATTTCAGTTCCCAGCTGACCTTTCACCTCCCAACAACAAGGTTTAAGAATAACTGGATTAGTGAAGCTCTCCTTAATAGCTTTTTCCTTTAACTATTAGGAATTACTACACTGAGCCTTTTGGCAGCCCGGGGAAAGTACTTGAGGACTCTGTTGATAATTTATCATCCTTAAGAGGGAAAAAAAAGCCAACAAGAAACCCCACACCATAACCAATCTACCAGAAACTCATTCTAAACTAACCTCTAAGTTAAACAAAAGCCACCTACAGCACTGCAGACCTTCCAGAGGGTCCCCAAATCCCTGCACAAAAGCTGCCAGGCAGCATTTCAACAGGATCCAGCAGCTCTGTGCCACGGGCTGGAGTTTTGCCTGACCTAAAGGGAGCTCAGAGACACCAACAAGTGCCTGGATGATGCAAGAAGGAACAAAGCTCATTTGGCCACAGCTGTTTGTCACAGGGGATTGTGCTGGTGCTTCGTTTAACTCCTCAGTGATCTGATAATGCACCTGGCTCCAAACTGCAAAGCCACGGGAGAGGTGCAGTCTGATCTGAGCGTGTCCATTTGTGTGTTGGAGGAAGTTTGGAGTGTTTCTTAATGAAGAAATTCCTCCAGTATTCTGAGGCCACAAAGGTGAGCAAAACCCCCACATAAACCCCTCATAAAACCCCACCAAAAACCCCACTCCAGGCTCCTTTAGTCTGTCCCAAATCGTGGTTCAGACAAGTCCTTGCATTTCCAACTTCTCCACAGTCTCAAGCAGATTCTTGACCTTTTTACTCTTGGGACTTACAGATGTTTTTACTCTTGTGGGCAGAGAACAGATGAAAATAAGAGGATTTGACTCCCTCTCAGCACTTTACTCTGTTGGTTATTTCTGTACAGAACAGTGAATTCCCAAAGTTTTATCTCCCTCTACCGGTGACTTTTGTGCTCTCCCCACACAGGAGAAACCCAGAATTAATTCCATCTTTTGTGAAAATAAGAGGATTTGACTCCCTCTCAGCACTTTACTCTGTTGGTTATTTCTGTACAGAACAGTGAATTCCCAAAGTTTTATCTCCCTCTACCGGTGACTTTTTGTGCTCTCCCCACACAGGAGAATTAATTCCATCTTTTGCCATGGAATGGTGACTGTTTGCTGCTTCAACAGGAAGCAATGGCAACAGAAGATAAGCTTAAATTTAAGTTGTAGTTATGAAGTATGTATTTATAGTAATAAGGCTGGAAATGGAGGGTTTAAAGTTTCACTTTAGGTAATAAAAGTTCTGTTTTTTTCAGTGGAGGGCAGGTGAAGGAAAGTAACCCATGGATATTTAAATGGCTGGTTCAGGATTCCTCTTATTTTTATTCTCCTCTACATGACAGATACATTTTTGCTGGGCCTTCAAAGCTGGGTGACTCAGCTTTCTTGGAGCTGCCTGTAAAACACATCTAAGTCTGAGCTGCTTCAGGTCACTCTTCAAATTGTTTTCCTGCTTCCCCACAGCTGGAAACCCCCCTTTTCCATTTCCCACCACAACTTATTCATGATTATCCATCCCATGCTCATTAAGGGGTTGCAGAGATGGGAGCAGCCAACTCAGAAATCCAAAAATCATGGCTGGGCTGGGAATGAACACCTTGGGAGAGATGAAAGTTGCCAGGAGCCAAACAGGGCACAGGTCCAAGTGCAGAGGAATTCCCAGGCTGGCACGTGGAGGCTGAGCTCTCCCCAGGCTCCAGGGGGAAGCCAGGACCTGAACTCACCCCTCTGGAGTTTACACCAAGCTAATCCATTAAGCTGCTTATTTTCTGCTGCCTCATTCATAACACATCCTCTAAAGCCAAAGGAAAACACGACGTAGGGCCAGGGAATAAAATAAAAGAGGCTGATTGCATTTAAGAATTTAAATCATTTTATTGCTTTACCTGCCATTAGGACAATCTATAACAAAAGGAATATAATATAATATATTAGCACATACAGTAAATCAGACTTATAGTCAGGTAACAATACAAAAATGGTCCTCTGGTTGACTATAGCTTCCTAGGGCAATAGACTTCATCAATTTGCTGAAGATAGACTAGCAAAAAATTACTTCTAAAGCCCTGAATGTTAGCTAAGGCAAAACTATGCCAATTGTGGTTTCAAACATATTGAAATTGCACACAAAGGTAAAGCTATAACTGTGTTTAATATTTAACTCAGACTTAGCTGATTTATCTTAAAATCTTGTAGGTAAAACTACAAAAGGGAGTAAACAGCAAGCTAAAAAGATGCAGTAGTGAAACTTGATTAGAAAGCCTTATATAAAAAAAATGTGCATTTTTGTTGTGGAGCTCTAACTGGTTTACACAGTTTTTGGTGCTTCAATGTAACACAAAACACATATGAAGAAAAAAACCTGCAGAGTCAAAACTTAAGAAAAAGGTTTTACAAAAAAAAAAAGAAAAAAAAGAACCAAAACAAGGTAGCATTTGTTTATTCCTTAAGGACTCTGGCAGAAATCCTCTATTCAACATCTCTTGAATAGAGAACTCAAACCACAAGCATTTCAATCCCCTTCCTGGGATTTCAGTTTCAGAAATACCCTGAAACCTTTTGTAAAGGCTTGATACCTTCAGTATTACTCTGCATGAATTAGCAGACTCTTCCTGATTCTCTCCACGCCTGGGAAAACGTTGGATTTGCATCCACTGCACCTCAGAAAGGAAATAAAACGAGGGCTCCATCGTTAAAGTAGTTGCACAACAAATGCCAAACTGCTTGCTGTCACTCCCAAATACAAACCTATGCTACTTGATATAAATTACAGTTTAAAGGAAACCTTAAAAATTGCCTACAATTATTGAACCGTGGAATTCAGTAAAAACTTTTGGGAAGTCTTGGTGAGCACAGAGTAATGGAACACAAAGCTGGGAAATACTGAAATACATTTAAGACTCCGCAACAGATTGAACTTGGGGGGGAAAAAAAAAAGGATTAAATAAGTGTGGTGGAAATTCCATAAGCAAGAAGAGAGAATGCACCTTTTGGCTTTGAACTAGATTTATAGTGAACCATTTTTAAAATGATGAACTGACAGCTCTAAAAACTTAAAACAACTGAGTGTTGCAGGAAAGTTCAAACATTCAGGTTTTTTGCCTCACATTCTCTACCAAGAATAATGGAGCTCTATAAACCAGCAACCTTGTCACCTGCAACTGATACTGGCCAAAACACCCAGCATTTATTTTCCCTGGTAACAAAGTGTCACTTGAACTGATGGTGATTTTTTTAAAAGTCAACTGAGGATTAAGAGAACAATTCACAGGGAAAATCAAATGTTTGCTTTCGACTTCTACACCAATCTAAGCACTCAAACAGTACTAACAGCTGGACAGCTGCACCATTCTTACACCAATCTATGTACTAGAGATCAAAGTCAGGCATTTCATGGAGCATTTGGTTCTTGCCACTTAGAACAGGAAGAGTTTTAAATGGCAAATCTATGGCTGGAGAAAGAACAAGTGGAAAAGAACAGTTGCGGCAAGTCAGCAAATGGATCAACAGCTGAAGTAGTTCACCAGAACTATTAACCTGGAAAGCTTTTGATTTACACTTGACAAGAACAGAACTAAGCAATCTTAAACCAGCAGACACAGGAACAATTATACTGGTAAATTCCAACTGTGGCTTTCTTAGCAGCTGATGCCTCACGATTGAACCTAGGATTACAGTACCCAGAAAATGAAAACGAAACCCAGAAAACCCCAAGCCCCAAGAAGCTCAATTACAAGGGTAGCTCTTGTGTGAAAAGAAATACAGCAGGTGATGACCACAGCCTTAAAATCTGTCCAATCATTTGAGAAACACCTTTAAAAGAACTTTTTTCCCCCCTTTACTGCACCTCCTCACTCTATGGCAATGGCGTGGTGCCAGGAGGTCTCTCCCTTGCTGAGCACTGGCCTGAGTTGGACACTGGTGCACAGAGAGAAGCAAATGTCTCCACTGAACTTTTTCTATTAATTTAATGGGACAGAGAGCACAGAAATAATATGCTCTAAATTAATGACAGTGCCATGATAAGCAGGTTTTTTCCCTTTTTTTTTTTTTTTTTTTTTTTTTTTTTTTTTTTTTTTTTTAACTGGACAGGAAGCTGTAAATGCCAGTGGTGATGTGGCTCTGCACAAGGGGAAGGAAGCAGTCTGCATTCGTGAAGCATGGCTTGGACAGGGAGGAGGGTTTCAGACAGACAGTGATACAAAACTGTTGTACTGCTGGATGTTCCTCTTGAGGATATCCGAGCAGGGGCCCAGCACGCGCTCGAAGCGGGGCCGGTCCAGCTTCACACATTTCAAGGGGCCACGAGCCACGACGGTGGCAGCACGAGGACGGTTCATCAGCAGAGCAATCTCACCTGGGACAGCAGAGACAGGCAGCAGAGTTACCAATCAATAGGGAAAAGAGGCAAAGAAATGACCCTTCTCCACTTGAACTTGCAGAGAAGGTAATTCAGGCTTTAGCACGGCTCAGAACAAGTACCTAAGTAATTACATTAAAAGCAACTGTGAAGGTAGTTTTAAAAAATACCTACTTGTTGATTTTGTTATTAAAAAGCCTGTCCACATTCAAGTCTCTCTGCAAAAAGCCTAAAAAATTTTCAATACTGTGTCTCTTTGAGGAAAGGTCATGTTTCAATTCACAGTGTCATTTTCCTAGCCAACAAGTAGTTATTTTTCTAATAGTACTGCTCAATTCTGGTGTTTCTAGGAAACTCAGGACAACAAGAACAGGTTTTGAAGTAAACAAACAAAACATTCATGCACCAGACAGAAGCCTTTGACCCCTTGCAGGCCAGAATCAGAACTCTGACTTTGTCATGGGGCTGTGGAAAAGGAACATTTTGCAGTCCCACTGGATCCCATTTCTTAAGTTTTGCACAAACATGCCAAAAGCTTTGTTTCAACTGCTGAACAACATGTTTGGAAATGAAGTTTTCAACAAGCCCCTGTTATCAGCAACAGAAAAAAACCCTAACATTCCTACAAAAAGCATGGAAGAAACCAGAGCAGCAACTCTGGGGTTTGTTTGCTTGGTTTTGAACTTGAGCTCTTTCCATGTTCAGGACTGAGGAAAGAACTCAGTGTTCCTTGGAGAACACTTTTGCCTGCATTATCAGAAGGGATGTTCCAAAGAAATGAGGAAAACTTTTCCTCTGTGCCCAAACTCCTGAACTCAGCAGCTTCCAAAAGAGAGGCTTGCTAAAGAATAAGGAGGTTCTAAGAGAGAGTTAAACCCTGAAGGAAAGGTCTGCAGCACCTGGACACAATGACTGTGATAATATTTAGAGTGGGAAACTCAAGAGAACACAAAGGGAAATATCAGAAAACATGAAATGACACAGAATGAAGATCCTGAGCCAAGCAGGCCTTTGGGCAGAGCCCATGCACTCAAGTCCATCCTAATTCAGGCCTTGCAGAGGATTTGCTGCTTACATCATCTACAGAGCGGAAAACCTGGACAACCAAAAGGTTTTAGCAAGAGGAAAGAGAGGAACTACCCAAAATGGGGGTTAGGGGTTTTGAGAGGGAGAGGGCTGTGTTTAACCACTGAAGAGCAGGTTCTGACCAGGTTCCTTTCTGACTTGGAGACAGAAGGCCAAGGAAGGAATTGTCTTATCTTACTGCTGTCTTCAGCTGTGTAATGAGTGACTACAAAGACAAACCCAGGCTGCACAGGGAAACACAGACAGAAAGCAACAGGCTGCAGAACAGGAAATTCTTGTCAGGCATGAAGGGAAAGCTTCTGCACAACAAGGCTGGTTAGACAGAGAATGAAATTGCCCAGAGAGGCTGTGGGATCTCCATCCCTGGAGACACAGGAAACTCAACTGGACACAGCCCTGAGGAATACCATGTCATTTAGAAATTTAGCTCTGCTCAGGGCAGGGAGGTCAGGCCAAACCATCTTTTACAGTGAAGCAGTGTGCAACAATCACATCCCGTGTGCACACCTGAGTGTCAGGTGACTCTGATACTCACCCGACACTGAGAGCAACCACAGGAGCCCAAAACAGCAATTAAGCAAATCCATCTCATCTCCACCTTGACACAGCACAGACAAAATGGTGACAGTGGTATCTGCAGCCACAGTTGGCACAACATAACTCACCAAAGTAATCAGAAGGTCCCAGTCTGCCCACTTCAACAAATTCCTCATTTTCTGACCGGCGCTGTAACACTGCAGCTGTGCCCTTCAATAAATGACAGCAGTCAAACAAGTGCAATTTCCAGCACCACTCCAAACACTGCATTTCACACAGAATCAGCTGCTTTGCAGAAATAACTGTTAGGATGCCTCAGTAAAAAAGCCACTTCACAGTCCTTGCACAGTTCACCTAACTGCTGTACAAGAACAGCTGCTCCTCTCCCCTCTAAGCATCAGACATCTTGAACATTTACATATCTACAGCAATGACTTCTTCCTGGTTTTCCTCAAAACAGTAGAAATATTATAGTATGACTAGCAAAAAAATCAGAAAAAACACAGTCCACCAGACAGAACACTAGTAAGACATTACTAGCTATCTAGAACAGGTCTCTACCCTCAAAAAGAAACTTACAGTCAGTTTCAAAAGTAACAAGTTTCAGAAACTTGTTACTTTTTTTCTGGAAGTATCATTTGTGAAAACAGCAAAACTAAATCCCAGTTATTGCATGTCCAGCAAGATGATGTTTCTTTAGTGATTCTCTGGAAGTACATTCTTATGTTTTGTTCTTCTCCAAGTGCCTGCTTAGGGACACAATAAAAAGAAGTCAAGTTCTGAGCTTTTAATTTTGAGCTTGCTTACCTCCAAGATAATGAAGAACTCATCTCCTGGCTCTCCCTGGACCACAATCTTCTGCCCATCCTCAAACTGTACCGGTTCCAAGGCATCAGCCACAGTGAGACGCTCCCACTTGTCCAGAGATTCTGCAGAGTTAAAAGTTCATTACTGGAGTGTCTTTTCAAGGCACAAATTACACCTTCTGCTCTGTATTCATACAGAGGTCAGTGTATTTCTGCCTGCATTTGTGCATCAGTGATCAAGACCTGAACTTGAGTTAGTTTGGATTGATGTAGAGAAGGAGCTGTGATGAGTTACCACAGCAGCCTGTAATCATCATAATGCTGGGTAGCAGCTTCATGACAATGTGGCAACTGATTCCACTCCAAAACAAAAATCTGCTCACTTACCCAATATAGATACTTTACTAAGGAATTTCTCATACATATTTCTCTTTCTCAAAGTATTTCCCTATAAAAAAAAAGGAAAGGACACAAAGTGAGTTCTCTTTCTACTCTAAATAAAACTCCAGACACAAACAAATTTAACCAGACACACAATGTTCTGTCTCACAGACCCCAAACCCACAAGATGAAATGTTTTGAAATTGAGTTCTCTCAGTAATATTCCAGTTGAGCAACATTCCTAAAGTACTCAGCATTTATTGCAGCCTTATTAGAGTCTCAGCTCAGTTCAATACTGGCATTGTTTTGCTCACTAATGCAAGATTCCCCCCTTGCCCTGCGCCTGAGATGCACGTTGAGTAATCAGCTTTCTGATTACTGAACAGACAACAGGATTGGAATAAATAACTGCAGCAAAGGACAGGCAGAAGGACAGACACCCAAGATACATAACCCCCAAAGATAAATCCAGGTTTTGAGGGCTACTTGCCATCAGGATCCTTCTGTAGCTGTCCCTGTCAATGCCCCACAACTTGACGTTGGTCTTGGCTTTGACGGTGGCAGCGCGGGGGGTGCCGTAGATGAGGGCGAGCTCTCCAAAGCTGCCACCCTCACCCACACTGGTGGCCCACTCACTGTTCACGTAAACCTGGAAGGCAGAGCATGGTCAGACACCCCTCAACTTCCTGCTGCCCTCTATGCCCTTGGGAGTACACATAAATTCTCACATCTGTACTAAGGTTGATAATTTCAGGGTTTTATCAATGCTTCCAACCCCAGCACAGTTTGAATTTTCATTGACAAAGGGATTCTCTTCTACATCTCATGCACAGACTCTACACAGACTCCTGAGAAATAACATCTCAACAAGGTCTGTGTCATAAAGAGCTGTCAATGAGCTGGGCTGGAAATTAAAAAGTCTGGTTGTTCTTAAAGCCTGCCCCACACCTCAACTCCACCCTGCATGCTTAAAACATCTGTATTGTGTCCAAATCATTCCTTTTCAAACTCAGTCTGTGCAACCAGACTGAGCTGTTAAGGGACAAAACAAACTTCTGTAAGTAAGAACTTAAAATGAGCAAAGCTGCTAAAGGCAGGGTCTGTAGAAGAGGCCTACAAATATCAAAGTATTCTTCTTCTAGAAATGAACTTATCAATAAACTACCAGGAATGCTTACATCCATTTCTCCTTGATCAACAACATAGAAGTTATCACCTTCATCACCTAAAGAAGAAAAAAAAAAGTTGAATATACACTGAACTGAATATACTCAGAAAGAACTGCCAACACTGATGTTTAGACTTCAACACGGTTGGCAAATTTTTGCAGTTTGCAGGGTGAAACATCACATTTTGCTGATTTCACACTCCTCGCAGCCCCATGAAAGGGGACATCTACTGGTACCCAGGAGATCAGCAGCAATTCCAGGATTACTGGAAAGGCCAACCAGATGTATAAATTGACATAACATTTCTAGAGTCCTCAAAGGACCATATTCCCAAGAGATAATCTCTGCAAGGAAGCCTCATGCTCCTCCAGTGACTCCAACTCCTCACTTCAGTATAAAGTGCTTCAGGGAACACAACACGAAATTGTGTGGCTGCAGTGAGCCTGCTCTTATATTAAAAAATAAACACAAGCTAAGAGCACTAGGCCAGAGCCAGCTCCCCATCCCCAAGTGACTCCCAGAGCAAACAGTGTCACTTGCCTTGCTGGATGACAGTCTCTCCTGCGATGTAAGTGACGGGGAACATCGCATCGAAGATGTCACTGAAGGAAAAGACAACAAATCAGACAAAAGCCTGCAAAACTCCACACATCTGTACCCCCAACCCACCAACAATGCTGCTGGAGCTCTGTGTGCCTCCACTGACCACTGCAGATTTGTGACACATTTAGCTCTTCTGAACTCTGCCCTCCCACAAACCTTAACCCCACCAAGACTTCCTCCTACCTCCTCTCATTATCATCAAGATGGGTAAACAGCACATTCTTCTCAATTGCTTTTGCCAAAGCAGCCATGGTTTTATAATCTTTTGGAATAACCTAGGGAAGGATCAGAGAAAGCAAATGGTTCATTTTTCTCATGAAAAATTTCTGCATTTCCCATGGTAAACAAACAAATTACTACAAAACGCTAGCTGAGTTTTTCCATTTTCTTTCAAGCACTATAAATACAACCCCAAAGATAGTAAATGTTTACAGACAGTTTGAACACAAGGAAAATATAATCTCGTATTACTTTATGCAACTGGAAAGCATAATTCCATGCTCAGTTTGTAAGTTTTTTTGCAGGAGGACGAGTATCTGTTCAACCTGTGCTTTCCTGGGAACAGCAGCAAGCCTGCTCTGCCATTAGGCCAAATGTTGTTGCAGCTGCCAAATAACTGGAAGCACATTCTATATATCTAAATATATGCACATCTAAATATACATGACTTCAAAGGGAACAGGTCTAAGTAATGCATGAATGGTTTAATTGCATGATGGGTTATTCTGTCCTCCAGTTAAACAGCCACACACACAGGTCTGCTTTTTACAGCAATTAGGACCTAACAGGCTCCAGGAGCTTGGTGTTATTTAAGGTGGGTTCAGATACTCTTGGATTGTGGATGTAATTTTGAGCAAGGTTTAAGAGTCAGAGCACCTTTCTAACATAAGAGGCAGCATCCTCTTCTGTGTAGACTTCTGCACTGATGGCCCCACGTCGTGATCTGTATTTAACCACAGGGTTGAGGGGGGGAGGAGGGGAGATCTCATCCTCCCGGGAGTCGGAGCGAGAACCAGACTTCAGCTGATTCAACAACTGCTTTGTTTCCTCCTAAACAGGAAGGAAGACATGTTTGTGTCACATAATCCAAAGGGAAAAAAAAAAAGGCAGTGATGTATCATGTTGCAGCCCAGGCTGCCAACACCAGGAGCTTCCTGTGTACCATTATTCCCACATTAAGGCAAACAGGAGACTGCAGCATCCGAGATCAAAGGCCTTCCAAAACACGTGGTAGATGTGCCTTTCATTCCTACCAGTCACATCACAATGACATTCATTTTATTGTGTTATTCTTCATTTATTAAACTACTGGTGTGAACAAGTTGATTCTGGTTTCTGCCAGTGTATTCAACAGGTGATGAGGACGTTCCTCAAATGCTGAAGGCACTTCCCCAGCTGCAAACCCCCAAGTCCTCCCTCAGCTGCGAGGTGTTAAAGCCTTTCTGGAGTTGAAAGACAGAGGAGCAATTCCTCAGAAATCCATGCTACATGAGAAGCTTTTGAAAGAGGTTGAGTCATGGACCAACTTGATACTCATTAACCAACATTTATTTTGGGAGAAAGAAACATGAACACTGCTTTCAGAAGAGCTGGAGGAAGGATGCTAGAGGCCTAAGTGGGATTTTTTTATGCAAACC
Source organism: Passer montanus (assembly GCF_014805655.1). Taxonomy (NCBI): domain Eukaryota; kingdom Metazoa; phylum Chordata; class Aves; order Passeriformes; family Passeridae; genus Passer; species Passer montanus. The sequence goes on along the minus strand of NW_024368263.1, from coordinate 7,002,916 downwards.
ACATGCAAACCTTGCACAGGGTTACTTGTTTTCCTTATTTCCTTCAGTTACTTATTGTGTTGTAGTGATACTCTAGAAGAGCAGGGTACTTACAATAACATAAATTCTAATTAACTTGACACAAAGAAATTTGATTCTTTGAAATATTCACCTCAATCAACTAAAATCAGATTAAAAACAAAACAGCCAACCCTGGAGTCAGAACACTGACATCAGAACAGCTCAAATGACTTTCCCAGTGTTAGGAAACAGGGGTTTGGGACATTCTGTAAAAGAACAAGGACTCATCTGTTCTCCCAGAGCTCCAGCCCTTGTAAAAGCTGGGTTTGTCCCAGTGTCCTTGATCCCAGCTGGGCAGAGGCTCTGGACAGCAGCACCAGCCTGAGGGAAGGGCCATGGGATGCCCATTCCTGGAGTTTCCATTGCCCCCCTCCCAGAGCCAAGGAGCCCCACAGCCTCACGTTTCACTTCCTGCTCTTTGCCCATTGATCAAAAGGTGCCACATTTCCCAGCCATGGGAGCAAAATGTATTTAAAACTCATTTCTGCCCTCTGATTTTAGGGGAACGAGTCTCAACAGAGATTAAATTTAAAACAGCCTGAGCAGTAAAAAGTGTTTGGTGTAAACTGCCCCACCATCAACCACAGAATGTGTTTGTTCACATACAAAATACTTAACCCATTAAAAAAGACACTTTTTAAATAAGTGAAGATCAGCTGCTGGGTTTTTTTCCAGTATCACATAAAATATTAAATATTGTGATCAGAGACTGAAGCACTTCAGCAGCATTTAGTGAGGGAGTTGTTATCAAAACACTCTTCAAGAGACCCCTCAAGGCAGTACCCCACTCAGGGAGAAGGAAACTGCACTAACACAAAAAATTATAACTGGTAACTTCTGTCTGACCCAAAATTTAATATTAACATTTTTTTAGAATATTAAGTATGGGATGTACACAGAAACAAGTTACATGTGGGTAAATAATGTATTAATCTAAAATACACCAGTTGTTCTAATAGTCCATACACACACTCACCAAAAAGATTCTCCCTGATACAAAGAACCATAGAATGAGGTTAGAAAAGACCTCCAAGATCATCAGCTTCAAACATCACCATACCGACTAAATATAAATCTCCAGATATTCATATTACACACTGCCAGACAACCCTGTGCCACGACATCCTATAATCTCAGTTTCATTATTTTAATAGACACCTTGTACAATTTCTGACACTAACCCCCATTTATTAAACCAATAGATCAGAGAATAATTACAGCAGGACCTAAAGAAAGGGTGGCAGTTGTTATTCCCAGATACCTTTGGATTTAGCCAGTGTTTATGAGGAAAACCTGTTTAAGTCTAGAAGCTCCTCACATTAAACATATCATGGATAAAGACACTCAGTTTGCTCTGTACTCATCAGTATAAACATTCCCAGGATTGGAGAAAGATTCAGGAATAATCTATTTATTACATCCAAGTGCTGATCTGGTCTTTCAGCTGATGAGGCAGTGCACAATTTTCAGTGTCAGTCACAAACTGCAAGCCTCATTTTTCCTGACAAACAACCAATGTTTTTAAAGTCCATTTCAATTATTCCAAGTAATACTGAAGTGATGACGCTTCACATACTCAGATTTAAGTCTTTCAGCTACTGAAGAAGACCTTCACAATTTCAGAATTATGAACACTGTAAAACCTGCTAATTGTCATTGCACCAGACACAGTCTCAACTTCCTCTGGTTAATTAGTATTTCATTTATATCAGATTTAAAAAAACCCAAACATTAGAAGCTATAAAAGCATTTTTTTAAAAAGCTCTGCCATAAACTCACAACTGCACAGTATATCCTCCTAAACTAGCTTGTTTTGCAAAAGAAACACTTAGAAAAATGGGAAAATATTCAGATATCTGAGCAGGGCAGGTGGTGAGGAACAGGGACAGTGACTACATGTCCATCACACTTCCTAATTCCAGCTTTCTGTAAAGCCTGATGTGCACATAACTGCATCACACACAGTATTTCAAGCATGCACTTCTTCCAGAGGACAGGCATGTCCAACAGCCAGGATTCACCTGCCAGGCTGCAATAATGATCTCTATATTAAATTTCCACAGCTCAAGCTGCACGACACAGCCCAGCCCAGCACTGGAGAGCTATTACAGCTTTCAGCAGGTATTGCTATTACCACACATGTTTGCACAGCAAAGAGAACACAGGCCTTAGCACACCACAAACAGATAAAATAAAACCATTTATACAATCAATGAGTAGTAATTAGATTCATCTAACAGCTCTCATAACCCAGAAGAGGACATCTGAATTCTTACAGTAGCTGTAACCATCTTGGTGGCAGCAATTTTAATGTTTCTGAACAGAAAATCTAAAGCATGTTTAAATTTCTTCAACATATTTTAATAACATGACAGTGAATCAGCTCTGTTTGTGTGCAGTGGAAGAGATGACTTGTCAAGAGAATGAGAGAGAAAATAGCAAGCTCACTTCACTCTTCAATGGTGTTCCTTCAAAAATCAATCTCATTAAAAAAAAACTCAGGTTGAGATCCAGTCAGAGAGGAAAATTCAGAAAGCACATTGAAAACTTGCTCTGCTTTATTACAGGTGTAAAAGACATGACTCTGGAAAGGAAGCAGAGTGAATTCAGGCATTTTTGCTGTAGCAGAGCTGGTTAATAACATTAGTGAGCATTTGTGCTCTCCAGACAGGGCTGTCAGGAGTTTCCTGCCCAGCAGTGGATGCTCACTGCTCTGTTACCTGAGAGCTGGGCAGGTACCACAGCACCTGGGTAACCTCAGCCAGCCCAGCTGAGTGGGGAAACCAGCCAGGGGAAGCTGCAGCAAGTTTGAAACCCTAGGAGGCAACAAAAAATGCTCCAGTTTCACTTGTAGCTACAGCTGCACTAGAGGGCACTTGGAAACCGTGAGGGAAGACCCTGACCAAAACTGTGAGAGCAAGTTAAGGGGAAAAAACATTACCCAACCAGTTTTATTTTCAGCTTCAGTGTAGGCTGACCAAGCACACAGAGAGCCAATGTGCACCAGAATAAAATTATCAACTCATTCAATTCCAACATCCATGTCATTAAACTCAGAGCTGGACTTGCTATCTTGCTAAAAAACAAATTAAGTTCCTAAATACTGCATGTTGACCATAAATCCACTGCACAAAGGCACCCAAATAATCCCATTTTACATCCCCACATATGGATTGGTTTAGGATTTATTCTAAGCACAGTAATGCTGTTTACTTGGTAGAATTTTGTCTATAGATACCTGTGGTGATATTTTAAAATTCCCAATCTAGCAGTACTTCAAAACTCAAGAATCCAAGGAGGGGAAGGAGTAATTGTAACAGGCAGGGACATGGGATTTTTAAGAACCTCATTATTCACTGGTTGGCTGCTGAGACACACAACCAAAAAAAAAGGCAGAGCTCTTAATTTCATGAGCAAAATGTTCCCCAAATAAATTATGAGTTATAGCAGGTAGTCTGCACCCCTTGGTCATTTTCTAGTATTTATCCTGAACACTTCCATTAAAATACAATTTCCACAAGACATATTTATGATCTCCAATGTAAATTTCCTTCTTCTTTATATCAGCAGTTAGTAACTCACTAGAACAAAAAATAAATATCTAACTGCCCTATACAAGTACTGAGAGCATCACCTGCAAACAAGTGCTGCACAAGGTCACAGCTGCATTATTTACTAATTCCATGTTCTGAGTACAGTTGTATCCAGCCTTTCCTCTGCACAAGCCTTTAATCTTCCATTTCCACTGCAGCTCCTTTTCCTACCTGCTTAGATTTCAATATATAAAATTAACAGGTCAGAAGAGTGTGAAATCACTGTTTTAACTCTGAATGCTTTCCATTCCCAAGACCCCAGAAAGCTCCCAGCAACAACAAAAACACCAAAGGGACCTCAGGACAAGCACAAGAGGGACACCAACGCTGAACTGCCAAGAGAAGACAGGCTTGCTCTTCCAGAGATCTGCAATGCAAATACTTCATTTATCTTCAGCTAGGCCTGGATAATACCACTGGCACCATTCTGTGCTCTAGCCACATTACTGGAAATCAATATAAGAATCCCAATGCCCTCAGCAGCATCCAGCAAGGTCAATCCCCAGAGTTCTCCAGCTCCAGACACACCCATGTATGCTGTGTACCAACCTCCATGAGTAAGCACTGGCTGGGATCACAGCTCTATCCCAGCTGGATAAGTCTCCTTGTCACTTATGGTTTGTCCTACAGGCTTTGGTACGACAGAGGTGCACAAACTACTGGAAAACAGGATCTGTTTTTAAAAGCACCACTTCCAATTTCAAACAGTCAACACAACTGGTCAAATCTGCAGCTCAGCCCCTAAATGACAAAGATACATTTCAACAGAAGTTGTTCCACCCTCCTGCCCTCCCATTCTGTGTTTTTACCTTCTCCAATCTCTCAAAGTACTCTCTGATGAATCCCATGGGTCTTTCAGGTCTCACTGTGCATAACTGCACAATGCAATCCTTCAGCAGCTGCTGGATGTTGTGTTTTTGGATGTACAGCTCACACTCCCGAAGGCTGCGCTCCTCCTCACTGCTGCTGCTGGAAGCTGCCATGGCTGAAGGCAACAGAAGGAGAAGGTTTAAAAATAAATAACTACTGAAAACAAAGATCCTGCTGCCTAAAACAAAGTTATGCTGTATTACCTTACTGATACCACAGCAAAAAAACACCTTTACCTACCAGAGCAGTAACTAAGCTAAAGAAAATGCTGGGAACTTATTTAGCACCTGGAAAGAAATCAGAAATCAAAACTCTGAGGGCTCTATGGTCACAGACAGAAAAGGAAAAGCCAAGTCAGGGAAGATCCCACCTGAACTTCTGCTGCTTGAACTGAGGATTTTGTAGGAGTGGAGGCTCCTGTCAGGAGCTGCGTGGTCTGTGTGGGGTCATGGGGATGGACGAGGGCCAGCACAGAGGTGGGTGGGAGCTGGAAATGTGAGAGGCCAAGCACGAGCAGCATTCGGAAGTGGAACATGCTCAGGGTTGGAGGCAAAGCCAAATGTCAGGGCAGAGTTTGCTATCGGAAGTTATGGATTACAGGCATCGCTCCTGAAAAGCTCCTGTGTAATTGAAACCTGCTCATAGCTCATCACTTATTTCATGGATACACTGCAATCCAAAAATACCTCTGCAACTGGAAATGATGAAGAGTACAGCTTTAAACATCTGTTACGATGCCAGGTTTTCTAAAGACTTCAGCTATGACACTTCCAAAAATGTTCTTAAGCAGATTTTTCTCCCCTTTCAAGTTTGTGCTGGGTTTCCACTTCCAGATTTGGGTAGCACGGGGTACAGGGGGTTCTGTGAGAAGCTGCTGGCTGATTCCTCCATGTCCAACAGAGCCAATGCCAGTCAGCTGCAGCATGAAACTGCCCCTGGCCGAGGCTGGGTGACAGTGACAGAACCTTTGGGACAGTGTATCTGAGGAGGGAGGAGAAATGGCTACTGCAGCCAGATAGAGGAGTGGGAATAAACGGGAAAAACAGCCCTGCAGCCCCCAGGGGCAGGGCAGGAGGGGCTCCAGGCCCTGGAGCATGGATTCCTGGCAGACTGTGATACAGCCCATGGAGACCAGGGAGCAGAGAGCCACCCACAGCCACCCCATGGAGGTCCATGGGGAGCAGAGAGCCACCCAGAGAACCTGGAGGAGCAGAGATCCAGCCACAGCCCCAGGAGATCCATAGGGGAGCAGAGAGCCACCCACAGCCCCTGGAGATCGATCCATGGGGGAGCAGAGATCCTCCTGCAGCCCCTGGAGGCCCATGGGGGAGCAGAGATCCTCCTGCAGCCCCTGGAGGAGCAGAGATCCTCCTGCAGCCCCTGGAGATCCACGGGGGAGCAGAGATCCTCCTGCAGCCCCTGGAGATTCACAGGGGAGCAGAGAACCTCCTGCAGCCCCTGGAGATCCACAGGGGAGCAGAGAGCCTCCTGCAGCCCCTGGAGATCCACGGGGGAGCAGAGATCCAGCCACGGAACCTGTGCAGGACCCCACACTGGAGCAGGGGAATGCACAGAGTGTGACCCCACAGGAATCCTGTGCTGGGGTGGTTTTCTGGCAGGAGCTGTGACCATGGAAGGGAAAGCAGGCTGGAGAGCAGCCTGCAGGAAAGATTGATTGGAGAAGTCCATGGAGGACTGTCTCCCATGGGGAAGGTGTGAGCAGTCTTTCCACGAGCAGGATGGAGCAGCAGAGACAACATGTACGGAACTGACTGCAATCCCCATCCCTGAGGGGAGGGGAGGCAGAGAACATCAAAAGTTAAGGCTGGAAAGAAGGGAGAGGGCCAGGAAGATGTTTGTAAGATTTGGCTTTATTTCTCATTATCCTACTCAAATTTAATTAGTTGAATTTATTACCAATCTCCCCGAGTGGAGTCTGTTTTGCTCATGAGGGCACATGGTGAGTGATCTCTCCCTTATCTCAGTCCAGGAACCTTTCCTTATATTTCCCTTCTGTTGCTGAGTTGAAGAGGGCAGTGATGGAGCAGTTTTGGTGGGTGCTTAGCATCTAGCCTGGCTCAGCCCACCACAAGGTTATAAAACCATTTTAAAATACATTTTTTACATGTACAGGTATATGGACACACATTTCATGTCATTTTTTTCATAAGAAAATTAACACCGTGAGAGTTAAAAGAAACAGGAAATAATTTCTCAGGGCATTTTTGGATGAAATATAAAGAAAGTTACCTGGTACAGGGAGTGTGGCAACAGCTTATTTATATGCAGTAAGATATGTTGATCCCGGGATCAGCTTTTGAAAGGGAAAAAACTGATTCAGTCAAAATAATTTTGAGAAATGACAAGTCACTGAAGTCACCTCACAGGCTTTATCCTGCTGAGGCAGCAGCAGGAAAAGCCAGGGCACAGAGGCAACACGACAACGTGCCCCTCCGAATTCTGCTGCTGGGGATTACAGAAGGCTTGGAGTTCATAAGGAATTACCAACACCTCAGCCAGGTGCCGTGCCCGTCACCCTTAATCCCCGCTCAAGGACACGCACACACACACGTGCACTGCGCGTTGCATAAACACAAAGCGCGGCCTCCCCGCGGGCTGCGAAGGCGCCCACAAGTTCTGCAGTCACTCCTTTTGTTCTGGCAGCCCTCACGGTGAAGGTCAGCGCTCCCTGAGCGGCCCCGGGGCCACGCCAGAAGGGCAGCACCGGGGCAGGAAACGCGCTATCACGGGCGAAATGAAAACTCCGGGATTTATTTCTACGAGCCTTTTTTTCCCTGCACATTCCCAAAGCTTCCCCAAGGCGTGGCTGCCCCGCCCAGCCCGGCCCCTCACGCAGCGGCCGCTTGGCGGCTCCGCCGGGACCCCCGCCCGTCCCGGCCCGGCCGCGGCCTCGCTGCAGCGGCGGCACCGGAAACCGACCGGCCGGACGGGCCCCGCCCGCCGTGACGTCAATGCGCCTCGCTCTCGCCCGGGCCCGTCGCCGCGGTAACCTTAAAGGGGCAATGGTGGGCGCGGCGCGGGCACGGGCTGGGGAGCGGCGCGGGAGGAGCCTGCGGCTTTAAGGCGCGCGGGGCTGGCGGGAACGGGTGGGGGGAGGAGGTGTCTGCTGAGGGGCGCGGGATCCCCTGAGGGGAGCGGGAAACCCTGAGGGGAGACCCTGCACATTCCCAAAGCTTCCCCAAGGCGTGGCTGCCCCGCCCAGCCCGGCCCCTCACGCAGCGGCCGCTTCACACCCGGGGCCACCGGGGAGGCACCGAGCCGGCACCCCCGGGAGGGGACACGGAGCCGAACCGGCCCAAAGGCCCGCGGGGCCCCCTCGGCGCTGGCCCCAGAAGGCGCCGCTGTCCCCGCAGCAGCCCCGGAGCCGCGGCCCCGGCTCCGCTCCCTGGCGAGAGGAGGGGGAAACCTTGAGGGGAGAGGGAAACCCTGAGGGGAGAGGGAATGGCTGAGAGATGGAAACCCTGAGGGGAGCGGGAATGGCGAGAGGAGAGGGATCACCTGAAGGGAACGGGCATGGCGAGGGTGGGTATCCCTGGGGGGAGCGGGAATGGCCGAGAGGGGATGGAAAACCCTGAAGAGAGAGGGAAGAACGAGGGGAGTGGGAAACCCTGAGGGGAACGGGAATGGCCAGAGGAGAGGGATCACCTGAGGGGAACGGGAATCCCTGACGGGAAAGAGAATGGTCGGGAGGAGCGGGAATGGCCGAGAGATGGAAACCCTGAGGGGACAGGGAATGGTGAGAGGAGAGGGATCCTCTGAGAGGAGCAGGATGTCCTGAGGGGAGCGGGACTGGCGAGACGACTGGGAAATCCTGAGGGGAGAGGGAATGGCGAGAGGAGTGGGAAATCCTGAGGAGAGAGGGAATGGTCGGGAGGAGAGGGAAACCCTGAGGGGAGAGGGAATGGCAAGAGGAGGGGGAAACCCTGGGGGAGAGGGATCCCCTAAGGGGAGCGGGAATGGCGAGAGGAGTGGGAAATCCTGAGGAGAGAGGGAATGGTCGGGAGGAGAGGGAAACCCTGAGGGGAGAGGGAATGGTCAGGAGGAGTGGGAAATTCTGAGGAGAGAGGGAATAACGAGTGGAGTGGGAAACCCTGAGGGGAGGGTTTAGGGTTGGGGTCAGCGTTTAGGAGTGGGAAACCCTGAGGAGAGGGGGATTCCCTGAGGGAAGCGGGAATGGCGAGAGGAGTGGGAAACCCTGAGGGGAGCGGGAATGGCGAGAGGAGCGGGAAATCCTGAGGGGATTTCCCCTGAGGGAAGCGGGAATGGCGAGAGGAGTGGGAAACCCTGAGGGGAGCGGGATCTGCGGGGCATCAACTCCACAGTGGATGCTGGCAATCCCCGGCCTGGAAAGACGGTTAAAAGATCAGAGATTGTTATAGGTGGAGGGAAATAAACGATGTTCAAGTTTGGCAAAGATTTCACTATAATCTATGTAAATCCGCATGGGAGTTGCTTCATGTGTCTTTATGCTGAGATGAGCCCTTTGACTCCATTCACTTTGTCTACTCCAAGCTGTAAGAAATCATTTACATGATTTTTATGTAGAGGCTGTGCTGGCACAGGCAGAGCCCATCTCTGGGCTTGGGGAGGAGAAATGAGCCCTAAAAATGAGCCCTGACCTCTGTGTTTGCTGATCTTGCAACACAGAGCATAACTCAGCTTTTTACTCTAATGTTACATCATTTCAGCCAGCTTGTGCTTAACCTTATATGGGAGAATCACATAATGCACAGTGAAGATATAAGATAGTGGTGTTTGTGCAGTGACACACAAGCCCTCAGGAACTACCTGCTGAGGGGTTTCTTGTTTATTAGCTCTTATATTAGAGAAATAAAGGGTAATATCTTGGGTGTAGATCTTGGACCTGCAATTCCGACAGACCCAGTCCAGCCCCTGAGCTCACATTCCCCAAATCTTTGATAATTTCTGTCTGATCTGGATTAATTAGAAGCCAGGGTCCAGGATGTCCTGATATTAAGCTCAAAGCTGGGACCTTTACAAAACCTATAAATACGAGCAATTAATATTTGTGAAACACTCTCAGCATTGAAATACCAAATTACTTGCTCACCTGGTTATAGAACAGTTCCTTCTGTAACTCAAAACTACTGGAACACCACAAAAAATCATCTGCATTCCCACCTACACATTTCTTTCTCGGCTTTTTCCCTCCCCTTTTTTCTTTACCAGCTGCCTGCTAGTGTCACATCTCACTGCTCCTTGTTTGGACAAGTCCTGGTGCTGTTTTGGGATAGATCCCATCTGGAACACCGTGTGTAAAACCTGTTCTGCAACGTCCTCTTTCTTAGGGAAACAAGTATTCCTTTGTGCTTGATGCAATCCCTGCTGGAGTCCTGGAGCCAGGAGAGGAACAGAACCAGCTTCCAGGAGGAGAACTGTGAAGCCACTGGACACAGCTTCCCCCAGTGAGTCAGCACGGGTTATCTCTCACAGTTAAATCACACTCCCATGAGCTGATGCTCCCACGTCCCCACGTGTTAATTCTCACACCACCGAAGACGTAAGGGAAATGAAAAGCAAACAAAGCCCTGTCCCGTTTGGTCTGGTCTGAATTAAAGTCAGATCCTGGTCTTAACCATCTAATTAAACATTTCTGAGTAAATAACTGGCATTACCGTCAGCGCTATTCCCACAACTTTGATTTCAAACAACTTCATGCATCAGTTTCTCATGGAGCAATCTGCTGCCCAGGGCTGTGGCTGCTGGAGAGCAGAGGAGAGCTCAGGGGGAAAGAGTGTGTGAGCCAAGGTGGGAAACAAGAGCACAGACGTCAGCCACCCCTGCTGTGTGCAGAAAGAGCTGCTTGAAAGGTCAGTGACAGCCAAATTAGCAGTGCCTGTGGGGTGCTGCACAGGAGCTGCAGTGCCAGGGGCTTCTGAAGGCACCACCCAACTCAGGACCATGTTCTGTGAGCAGAGAGTCCTGGAGCAGCCTCTGGGACTGAAACCAAATGAATCAAACAAGTGGCAGATTGAAGCAGCCCGTGGTTTTGTCACACACACAGATTTAGGTGTTAAATCAGGCATGCCCATCACCCATGAGGTACAAATGGGGTTTCAAAGGGGCAGAGCACAACCTGGAACACTCCTAATCAGTGACTGCAGCATGTGTGCTGTCCTGGGGTGGAGTGGATGGGGAAAGAGGAAGTTTTGGTGGCACAGAAAGGTTTCATCCACAAACAGAAGCTGCCATTATCCCAAACAGCCCTGAAATCTACATCAGAAAATCAGGAATTAAAACCTGTGAGCTCTCTGTGGACCATGAGGTGCCAGAGGTAGAGTTCACACTGTATCCTTTGGGCATGGCTCCTTGTCTCTTGTTTAAGCTTTAACTAGCACTGAAAATAACCCTCTCTTGGTGCTGCACACCTTGGCTCACAGCACCACACAGTGATTCATTGGAAGATCCATGGATTAAAAACCCAAACACACAAAAATACATTCTCTTTTAACAATAGATTATTTGAGGATGTCTGGGTTCCAGGTCAAACTCTGGATGTTGACAGCTTTCAGTGTGACACTTCAGTGTCCCCTCATGCAGGGACAGAAGGACACTTGTCCCTCAGCAATGCAGTGTTTGTCAGGGAGTCTGAGCCTCTGGATGAGTTTTACAGTGTAAAATCTGTGATTTTGCCACATGAAAGTGACAAAGAAACAGAGCAAGGAATTGATATGATCCAAAAAGAGTCTGAAAGGCAGTGCTTGAACTTCCTGCTGTAAGCCCAGCATGAGTCATGGGCTCAGAAGCCCTGTGGACCCCGAGAGGTGCTGTGTGCAGGCTTCGCTCTGGCTGACGTCAGCTGTGTGAAACAGTCCCCAGTGCAGAACCAGTTTGCTATGGGCAGATCCCAAACCATTTCCATATGTTACTTTGAAGAAGAAAATGACTGCTAAGACTCAAAACAGAGCAAGCAAGTGCCAAGAAAAAAATGCCCTGAAGTGGTCAGATCTAACAGATAGACCAGTGGGGGAATCCATCTCCATCTGCCAGACGTGCCTGCTCAGCACAGCCCGTCAGACTCCCAGCGTGGCTCCCAGCTGGAAGGCTCCCAACACCCAAGGGGCAACACTGGGAACGTTTTACCTCCTGAGTCAGTGCTGACGAGCTCAGCGTGAGGGAGGCTGTGATTACCAGAGCTCTGTCACACAGCTCTCCTGTGTTGGCTGAACCACAGGCTCCACATTTTGAAAAAAACAGGATACCCTGGTTAAATTCTGACATTGATGATGGTGCTCTTCCTGCCACCCAGCCAGGCTGAACTCAGCATTCTCTTTTCTAGCCTAGGGAGTTCTGTCCTAGATCAGTGATTAACCTCCACCTCAACAGCAGGGCAAGAAGTCTCTAAGCAGCCTGCTGACAATATTTATTGGGAACTCTTTGCTCAGGTGTCTCTGCACTTCAAGGACTCTCCTTCTCCTCAGCTCCAATGAGAACAGCCATTAATGCAGTAGAAAACAGTTCTAGGTCTGCCCCACAAGACCTGGGAGACAGAAAAGAGTACCTGAAGTGGGACAAAAAAAGCCCCTGCAAGGCTCACACCTCCAGAGAGAGGGAGGGAGATGGGAGAGCAGCAGGTCTGTGCCTCCTGCAGTTTGGATGTCAGCAGGCTTTGTTCTGCATCATTAACTTTGTACAACCTGTGGGCAGCCTCAGCAGTTCATGAACTGCCCAAGCATCTGCAAATGTGATTCTTGACTTTGAGATCTCTCTGACACAAACCAAATTAAAGAGCACTGAGACAGTGTGCAGCTACTGCCCACTTCTTTCCGGGAATGCCTGTGAAATACTCCCAGTGTTTCTTTTGTAACAGAATGTAAATACCCCCATTGAAAAGAATCCTCAGTTCTTGTGCTTTTAACACAGTCTGGGGAGAGCTCCCTCTCAGAATATCATCTGGGACACAGTTCTCCTGCAAGATAAATGCACACATAAAAGCATTCAAAACATTTGAATTTGCTTATGTGCTTTGCTCTGAAAGCAGGTGGCAAAGTAAACACATTGGTCAGATCCACTCTCCTTGGTCTGGACTGACATCCAAACAATGTCTGGACCGACATCTAACAAACTGGCTACAGAATCGAGCCATTTCTGAGGCAAGTTGCTGCCTCCCTCCCCCCAAGATAATAGAGCATTTTCCCAGATGGAAGGAACCCACTTGAAAAACAAAAGGTCTTTGAAATGTCAGCTCGGGCTTGCTTGGCCCGTGCTGTGTGCCCACAGGAAAACGATAGAGCCTTTTTTCATTCTCCAGCTGCAACACTTACATCTGAAGCAGCAAGATGATTAAGAATTGCAGCTCTAGATTCCTGCTCCCCTACTGATTTCCAGCCTCTCCTGTGGAAGTCATTTAGCCTCACTCTATCCCCAGCACAACGAGGATAAAAACACTTTCTGGGCTGAGCATGGATCCAAGCTCATGAGAGGTTTGCATGCTCCAATAATGGGGATCAGTAATTGAGCTGCTTGAACAAGCTTCAAGCCAGGCACAGGAGAACTGATCCAGTGTGGTTGGCAAAGAAGTCAAGACATGGCATCCACATGGATGGAGGCTCCTTGGCTCTGTGGGCACCACAGTGCTGTGGGCAGTGTAGGTGCTGCCCTGCATTCTCTGTATGAATCTATTAATGCATTAATTACACCAACGTTTTGTGCCACTTCTCCTCCAAACCCCTCCTTGTCTCCTCTAGCATGGAAGAGGAGAAAGTCCCCCAGGTGATAAATCTTCCGTGCTCAGAGCTCGGGCAGTGAGCCTGCCTCTCCCAAAGCTCTCCCTCCCAGCTGCTCCCTGCTCTGCTCACACCAGGCTGTGTGGGAACCCAAAGTTCCTGTGGCTGTCAGGACCTCCGTGTGTTCCCAGTCTCCCTCTCACAATGCAACTTGTTCTGATCTCTCACGTCAGAACATTTTTTGATCTTTAGATAATTACAGAGGAATTACAATTTGTGCTGTATTCAAGAGTTAAAAGGAAGGCAAGAGTTCCTCTCTCCCAGTTTTAACCCCTTTGCTCTCTGTGGTACAGGTCTCTTGATTCTCAGCTGAGAACACTCCAAGACTCAAGAGTCCAGTGTGCACCCCAGAGAGCCAGGAAGATGAGGCACCCTTGGCCTGTGTCACTCCTGTGAGCAGTGTCAGGCCCCCAGGGAGATAATCCATGGCCAGGGCAAGTGTGAGGTCCTAATGCTACTTAGGGAAATGCATTTCCAGAGTGAGGAGGACAAGATAAGGAGCATTAATCCAATTTACAAGGAAATGCAACATCCACTTGTGAGCTCTCCCCTGACCTCATCAAGCACGTCTGCAAGGGCTGCTCCCAAGCACAGCTCCCTCTGTGGCAGGATCAGGGACAGGGTCAGCAGCTAAAACAGAGAAGGAACAAAGCTCACAAAGCCTTGGTGACATCCAGACTGGCTGTGGAGTCTGCCAGGACTGCTCCTGTTCTTCCCTCACCCTGGCTGATGCCAGTGCCAGCACACCGCTCTCAGGGTCCCCAAGAATCTTTCCTTAAACAGTGGGCAATGAATTCCCTGTGCAGATGGCACACACGTCTCCCCTGTGTGCCCCTTGCCCTACCCACTCCACATTAGAACCTGTCCAGACAATTTAGCAAGACAAGTTAGTCTGCTGGTGACTCTCACAAACATGTTGTCCATTGGTTTTTACTTTCCCACATATTTTGTGTTTAATACAGGTCATGATATTTTTGAAAATGGCTTTGAAGTGATGACTCTGTGATACCTGCATCTTGTGATCAGGGTTCTTCCAAACTCAGAATGGCCTCTGACAACCAATCCAGCTCTCTGCTTTCTTCTCACTTTGCCATTGCATAAGAGGAAAAATCTCCTTATCTGCGCTGACAGAAACAATGAGTAAACTCATCAAAGATGAGGAGAGCACAGGTATAAACTCCACTTTCCTCTCTCTAGCATTGCATTGCAATGCTCAGCCCTCTCTGATATCAGTGCTTCTTCCTGCAGTGGAGGGGCAGGGAACCCACTGGATAATCCAAGGAGCAGGACTGAACAAACCCGGTGTAACTTTGGATAATCCAAGGAGCAGGATTGAACAAACCCAGTGTAACCACTGGATACTCCAAGGAGCAGGACTGAACAAACCCAGTGTAACTTTGGATAATCCAAGGAGCAGGACTGGACAAGCCCGGTGTAACCCACTGGATAATCCAAGGAGCAGGACTGAACAAACCCAGTGTAACCATTGGATAATCCAAGGAGCAGGACTGAACAAACCCGGTGTAACTTTGGATAATCCAAGGAGCAGGATTGAACAAACCCAGTGTAACCACTGGATACTCCAAGGAGCAGGACTGAACAAACCCAGTGTAACTTTGTATAATCCAAGGAGCAGGACTGGACAAGCCCGGTGTAACCCACTGGATAATCCAAGGAGCAGGACTGAACAAACCCAGTGTAACCATTGCCGTGTGCGATGTGATGCTGGCTGGGCTGTGTGCAGCCTGCTCGGGGCACCAGATGGCAGCATTTATTGTCTGTCTGAGATCCCAAACCAGCCACTACTGGCACTTCAGTGCTCGACACTTCGTGTATTCAAGCTCCTAAAGGTCGGGATGCAGCCCCTTCCTCCTCCACCTGCTCGATACACTCGGGAAGGATAAAAAAGAGCAAAGCAATGTCTGTGCCCCACCCCTTCCTGCTCCTTCCCAAGGAAAAAGTGGTTTCTTTGCTTTTAGAAAAACTTGTTCTCCTTATTACATATTCACCTTTTGCCTGTTTATCCCCTACAAAGCTGTAGTCCCTGAACAGGCTCCTGGTTATCAGGAATTCCAGTGAAGGATATAAAGATATTGAACAGATTTAGCTCTGCCAAGACCTTTTTATTTTCCTGTAGCAGATTTAAAATACCACACCTATCAGTGAGAGCAGGCTTTATCTGAGAGGGAAGAACTTAGCTGGAATTTAAACTTTGAGCTCTCAAAACCCTTCCCATGTGGAATGGCAGCACACAGGATGCCATGGCTGGGAGAGGCCCTTGTGGGCACAGCACTGGTTTCCCAGCTTCTTCACCTCTGTTTCCTCTTTAAGGCTTCAGTACAAACACCCAGGGTGGAGATCACAAACCAACATCCCTCACACCATGGTTTCTGCACTGGAAAATGTTTAAGATCAAATGGTCACACTCTGGACTGGGTTTGGAGTTGATGACTGAGTTGAGGTTGTTACTGTCAATAGTTACTGCAGTCACAGGGTTGTCAGGAAAGGGAGGCCAATTCCTGATATATTCTTCCCAGCAAACACATGCATCAGCACAAGGACTGTCCTGGTGGCTGGCAGGGCTCTCTGCTGGCCTTGCCAGACCGTTTTCCCCAGGTGTGACATACTCAGATCCCAAGAAATCTCTTGGGATTTAACTACTACCCTAATTACCACCTCCCTCCAAAGCTGTATTCCTGAAAAATCACTTCAGCTATTTCTTATGTTTGAGGCACCTGACACACCTCATCTCTACCAGAAATGATGCCTTGTGAAGGCTGGCCTAGAACAGAGCTACAGAATAAAGCAGGGATTGATTCAAGGATCTCCTCCATGGATCCACCTGGGGCAGCACAAGAGCCCAGCCAGGGCTGCACCCAAGATGAACCCAAATGGTCCCAAAATGCACGAGCGCTGCCGGGGTCTCTCCCTGGGATCAGCTCTGCTCCATGTGCACATTGCAGTTCAGTGTCCAGTTCCAGCTGCAGCCCATCCAGTCCCATCCTGCTTGTTTTTCTCTCTCCAGCCCACGGGGTTTGTGCTCTTGGGCTGAGATTTGGATCATTTGTCCTTGGTGCCCAGCTGGAGCAGGAATTGTTTTGTGTCCCTGCTCTGTGCAGAGAGCTCAGCATCCCCTGATGTGAGCCCAGACCCACACACTAATGCAGCACAGAACTGGGAAAATAGAAAAACTGAACCTGAGGCATCAGAAAGACTCAGAGTTTCCACCCAGAGCACCCCAGCTTCTATTTCACACCCAGCACCCAACTGCTCCAACGTTCCAGAGCACAGATCCTGAGATTTCCAAGGCTTCACCAACACACAGCAGCTCTTCCAGCCCGAGGAGCAGCCTGCCCTGACCTCACACCCTTCATGGTGACATGGCTGTCCCCAACCTCTCCAAAGGCCACCCACACTTTTCACGCTGCAGCAGAGGACAAGAACTCCCTGTTTCTCCCACCTCTGCTGATCCAACAGCCTTTGCAGGCAGTGAGCTCAAAGGAGGATTGACCAACATGCTTGCATCAGTCAAACTGCAAAAATAATTGTGTTACCCAAGTCTCGGGTGCTTTATCAAGGTTTCATTTTAAAACCATGGTGATTGCCCAAGCAGCAAACATGCAGCTGTTGCTGTTGCTCAGAAACTGTTTTTTTGAAACACAAGGCAATGTCTCCCTGGCTTTGTTTGTTGGAGGGCTTTGGTTTGTTTTTACATTTTTTCCTGCTCCACAACCCCACTTCCTGTCTGACATCCCTGTTTCAAAATCCAACTATCCTGATCCACAGGGACAGTTTCAGGACATTCAGAAACAGCTTTTCTAGTTCATGTTTGGGTTTTATTAGAACTTCCCACTAGGCCTTGGAAAAGAAGATGTTTTCCCCCCAGATATGATGTCTTGAAAATTATTGCCCTGCAGTGTCACTGATGTGCTTTGAGTCCTGGGGATGACCCACCATCCACCTCCCTCCAAAATGCTGTCTTGAAGATGTGTCTTTTCCTACTTCCTCCCCAAAATCAATCTATCTTCCCTGCTGCAGGCTTCCAGCTCCCTCACAGGGGAATATCACGGGCACGGCAAGGCGCCCCTGCAGCAAGGGGGATCAGCCCAGGCAGACAGATGTGTCCACACGGAATCTGCCTCACGGAGATGGTATTGCATGTGCCTCTTTTTCCAAAATCCTGCGGTGCACGTCAAGTGATCTGGGCCCAATGACTTCAGCCCTCACATGAGGATTACTCATCTAATTATGGGGTTTGCAGGCCCTGCCCCGGCAGAGGTTTCTGTAATGTCACTGCACTGACTCCTGGAATATTTGTCATTTAGCGACTGGCTCGGAAGTTTGTTTTCCTGTGTTTTCCCTGACAGATCTGACCCCCCACGCCAGCAGCGGTGTTTAGCACAGGAACGACGCACAAATGCCATTAGCTTTAGGATGTCAATGCTGTAAAAAGACAAAAACTCTTCAAAGCGCTGTTTAGCCAAGGAAGCGGAGAGGCGGACTGACTTGTTTTCCGGTCAGCGGTGCCACCATCACTTTTCCCCGCCCCATCCCCTCACCCACGCCTTCCCTGGGGCCGGCCCCGGCCCGTCCCGCACCCCGTGTCGCCGTGTGTCCCCGGCAGCAGCGCCGCAGCCGCGCTCCGCCAGATGCGCGCCCACATCTGCCCGCGCCCGTCTGATGCAACCACAACATCACCACGTGGCCACGCGCAGCTGTTCCGCGCCGCCAGCCAATGGCAGCCGGTTCCGCCACTCCGGGGGGCGGGCCCGCCCCGCCTGCTCCTCACCCCATAGGTCGTCCCGCGCGTCCATCAGCGGCCAGCCAGCCAATGGGCGGCGGCACCGCCCGTGCGGCGGCGGAGCGGGGCCGGGGCGGGCGCGGGCG